>NC_135387.1:3723351-4023351 GCF_051989625.1 Stigmatopora argus | reverse complement strand
TCCAGCCGAGCAGACGTGCAAACACTTCTCTGGCCAACAAGAACTTACTGGCAAGACAAACGTGACATCGATAGACATCAAGCCCATTTTCACTGGGAGAGGCTGACAGCAAATTATCACTGAGGCATGAACCTCTCTGTACCCCGTGATATGATATGATTTGCAGTAAAAGCCTCTCGACAACGATGCTCCCACAAGGTGGTGATATTTTTTTTTGATAAATAGGTCAGGAAAACAATCTCCAAGTCATTGATGGCGTAGTGGTTGATTCGCCTGACTTGGGTGAGGGCAACGTAGGATCAATTCCCCACTCAGTGGCGGTGAC
This sequence comes from Stigmatopora argus, assembly GCF_051989625.1. NCBI lineage: Eukaryota > Metazoa > Chordata > Actinopteri > Syngnathiformes > Syngnathidae > Stigmatopora > Stigmatopora argus. The sequence continues at coordinate 4,023,026 of NC_135387.1, read as the reverse complement.
ATTGTGAGTGCTCTAGGAACCCTGCATTTTAAATCACAATTCCTATATTATAACATGAAACAGTGATCAAGCAAGAAAAAAAATCATCAAATGTGATTTTTACTGTACTTCATTAATGAACTGTATTGTATTCAAAAAGCTTGTTGAACAGTTAATTCAATTTTTTTTCTTCTATTTTTGCTTACCACTAAAGGAAGCCAGCGTACCACTGATGACCCCATCCACTCTTTGAGAACAACTCATTTGCCCCATCATGCTTTTTTCAAATGATCTTTTAACCTAAACACGTAAACTCTCAAGACAAAAAAATGTGATCCATGTGATTAATGATGACATTTGGCAACAAATATTTTGGGGATATGCCCTGTGATTGGTTAGCCACCAATTCAGGGTGTCCCCTGCCTGCTGCCCATAGTTAACTGGGATAACCACCTGACCGACCCTAGGATAAGCGGTTCAGAAAATGAATGTATGAGCAGAAATACATGGTAAACATCACTTCTTTTTAAGAATTTGAGCAGTACAATGACAGACATGATCACAGAAGCCCAATAGAAAATTGACATTGTTATGGTCAGATGGCCACGGAGTCAGCAATGCTTAAAAATTGCAAACCTTTGGGCTTGTTTGTCTCCGGTGAATTTCTCGTTGTATCGCAGGGGAAAGCAATGAAAGCTTTTTATTACGATAAAGCATTAAACTTCCAAAAAGCTGTGCTTCCTTCAAATATGAATTAAGCACACTCACATTTTTAAGTCTTCCTCAGTAACTTATTGGAAATATTTGTAACTCATTAAGTGAACACACTTAATGCTGACGCTTGTTCATTTATCCCCTGCCCGTTAAAATGGTTTAGAAGTCTAGCCCCAACAATAGTAGCCAATGAATAATTATTTAATTGAATTGAATGTTTTTTGTCACTATACAAGTATGATGATATTTAAAACTTCACAATGAAGTGCACAAATAATAAATAAATAATAATAATACAATAAATAAATAATCAATAAAGGCAGTAGATTTGTCCACTCTTATTTGTTTTCCATGTTTTACAGCCTTTCTATCCTTTTTAATTACAGTTTAATATTTAATTACTTTATTTTGTACTTTATACTTTTTACTTTAATGTTTTTACAACTTTCTTTGTTCTGTTAGCTTGGCTTCTTTCTTCTATTTCTTTTTTGGAACCATTCAGCCATGCCTGTGCTGTCATACACATGATATCAGCTGTGAACAAAGAAAGAGCAACACCTCGATGCCGCTGGAAATCCGGAGCTGGAAAAAAGTGCCGAGAGAAGAAACGACGCTTCAGGCCAATCATTCCATCTATTATTATGGGGAACGCGAGATCCCTCCCCGATAAGATGAAAGAGCTGTCGGTGCTTACCAGGCCGGAAATGGAGTATATGAAGTGTTGTACTCTGTTGCTGTTGATTCGCCAGACTACTGAGGGACTATGCGGATAAGCTTGGAAGAGTGATTCTGCATATTTTCAACCTCGGTCTCAGTCTGCAGAAGTTCCTTACCTTGTGGAAGACTTCCTGTGTGTGGTTCCAGTTTTATCCAACTCTACAATGTCTTTTTCTTGTTTCTGTATCCATTCTTGCTACTGCAACCAGGATGGCGCCACTCAAGTGCCAGCCGGTAGTGGTAGCTCCGTCCGTTCTTGCTCGTTTTGTGTTTTTGCTGCTTTTCTATCTTTTTTAATTGCATTTTAATATTTCTTAATGTTTTCCCATATACTTTGCTTTGTCCTTTGTCCTTTTTGCTTTGCTGTTCTGCGACCTTTGCGACTCGACCCCACCCGTCGCATGGCTTGGTTTCTTTGTGCTAGTCCTAGACGTCTTTGGAGCCGTTCAGACGTGCCTCCGTTGTCATGCACGCGGGATCAGCTGTGAGCAAGAGGTAACGCTCCAGACCGAGCATTCCATCATTGTTATGGAAGCGTGAGATCTATCCCCGGTCAGATGGAGGAGCTGCCGGTGCTTGCTGGGCTGCTTGCATGCTTTGAAGCCCCCCACCAGCCCCTCCGCTGCTGCTGATCAGGTGATATGACAGTTTAGGAGGATCTAGGCAAGGAAGATGATCTTTAAAAACCCTAGACTACTGTGGGAATGTATGTAAGAGTGATTCTGCATATTTAACCTCAGTCTCAGTCTGCAGAAGGTCCCCACCTTGTGGACTTCCTGTGTGTGCCTCCAGTTTTATACCTAGGTCTACAATGTCTTGTGTGTCTGTCTTGCTACTGCAACCAATGAAATTTCCCAAATACGGGCTGAAATAAAGTTCTAATCTAATTCTAATAAATAAGTAGGTACAAAAAGTGACTAAAGTGGTTAGCAGCCTAAGGAGTTTTAGTGCGAGTACAGGATAAGACATTGGTCTTGATTAGGTCCTCCTAGGTGCAGAACTCGAGTTGATTTTGGTGACGGCTCTTGGTTAGAAACTGTCCTTGAGACCGTTTGTTTTGGCAGTTATGGCCCTGTAGCACCTGCAAGAGGGCTGCAGGTTGGAGGGGGAAGCTGGACTGTGTATTGTCTTTTATGATGCTCTTTGCTCATTCTAGTCACCATAGATGGTGGACAGATCTATGGACTGTGTTGATCACTGTCTGCGGTCTTTTCCAGTCGGCTTCTGTGCAGCCTGAGTGCCACACTGACACAGCATAGGTCAGCATGTTCTCAATGGCTGACCAGTAGAAGGTCATCAGCAGGTTGGTGTTCAGGTGCTCCTTCCTGAGTACTCTCAGGAAATGTAGCCTCTGCTGCGCCTTCTTGACAATTGCTGTGGTGTTTGCAGCCCAAGTGATATCTGCAGAGATTTGGACCCACGAGATTTGGATGTCTTCACTCAGTACACATATTCGCCATTGAAAAACAGGTGGGCGGGAGCAGCTTTGTTCCGTGATTAGTCCAGGATGAGTTCTCTGGTTTTAGAGACGTTCAGCGCGAAGTTGTTGACAGCGCACCGCTCGCTGAGTCTCTCTGCAGGCCGTCTCATTCCCCTCTGTGATCATCCCCACCGCTGTTATATCATCCGCATATTTCACAATGATGTTCTCAGGGGGGCGGCCAGACGGCTCAGTGATTAGTGCGTCTGCCTCACAGCTCTGGGTTCAGATCCAGGTCTACCTGTGTTGAGGTTGCATGTTCTCCCTGGGTAACAAGTTTCCTCCCACATTCCAAAAACATGCATGGTAGGGTGATTGGGGACACTAAATTGCCCCCAAGTATGAGTGTGAGTGTGAACGGTTGTCCGTCTCCTCATGACCCGCAATCGGCTGGCCACGGTTTCAGGTTGTCCCCTGCCTCTGGCCCAAAGTCAGTTGGGACTGAAAAAGGTGATGTGCTTATCCAAGAAAAAAAAAGTCACTTTTTATTTATTTATTTCAACTCACAGTACATTCTACAGATGCACAAGTGTTACATCACCTTAATACAACAGTCTTGTAATACATCTTGTTAAAAACGAATTGGTCCTAAAAATATAAAGGAACAAAATTTTAGGTCACCAAAACTGTACATTATTAAAAAGTCACATAACACCACATTTGGTTTTCTGGTCATTTTTTTTGTCTTTCTCAAAAGGAATAATGTATATTTTCAACAAGCTGATCTGAGGTCAGTGTAAGAAATGCATTCAAATAAAAGTTGGACTGCAGTGTGGCCCTGCTGCAGTCAGATTACAAGCAGAGTGGCCCACCCTGCGCTGATCCATGAACAGCACAAAAAGCAACGGAAACCAGGAATGCAACCAGTCGGGAATGTAGCCAGTACTTTAGTTCTTCTGCAATTCTAAACTGTACAATATCAAGACGACTTGACGTTGGATGTTTGCACCTTTTCAAATACTCAATCCTTTACAACAGCTAGAATTTACTTACAACCTTTGTGAGTTGCCACTAGAACAGAACCTTTCAGAAACCTAATAGTGATGGTGGCCATTATGCAGTCTGTACAACAAGCTTCTCACATCCACAAGGACTTGGAGGACTCCTATGAAGTCTGTGAATGTGCACGCAGCTCTGTGGAGGTTACACAACCTCTACTCATAATTTCATCTAGTTTAACTGGCCTGTGTCATAAATCGTCTAGACAAATCTATGAGTTTCTGTACACATTCACTACAAGCTATTGCTATTAAATAATCGCAGCTATTGTCATCTTCATATATATTTATATATAGAATATATAATAAAATATATTGAGCAAAAAAGTCTAGGTGTAAGACCCCATTCAATTCAATTCCTTTGAACGTGTAAGAAATGTCTGAGTTCTTTTGCTGCGGGTTACAATGCAGGTCCAGGGTGAAGACGTTCGCTCAGTGGCAAAATGGGAGCCAAATATTCCAAATAGACCCTCCTTGACCAGAAGGAACTGAAGCAAAAACTTGTGGATGGGTGTGGCGGGAGGAAACAGCAGACAAGAGGTGAGGACCAAGAAAACGAAATTCCAATCCGTTCAGTAGCAGGCCATAAGACCAGGCCAGTGGGGAAAAACAAATGCGGAAATATACACAGTTCTACACAGAGATATCTGTACATGAAAAATACATAGCTTGAGAACCCTCCTGAGTTTATCAGTAAGATCTCTTGCAGTGGTGAACAAGCACCGACGGGCAACAATGTTGCATGCTTCTATTTTTCCTTGTTTGAGTAGAACTCTGCCCAGCGGCTCTCAAAGAAGCGCCTCATGGAGTGTCCTGCCATCCCCACCTCAGATGTGTCCTCATTGAACAGCTCACAGTTGTTGAAAACCAGCTGAGCATCTGACGAGAACTCCTCACAGCTGCAATACCTGAGACACCAACAAAAAAAAAATTAAAAATGAATTGGGGAAAAACTTGCCAGGGGCCCGGGACACAAAATTTAAATGAAAACGTTTTGCAAGAACTTGACAACTACTGCTTGACTAGAATTTTTTCCAATTTCTCTTTAAAATTTGAATGAAACTTGTGTTCAAAATCTCAATTTCATTGAGATCCTTTGGTAGCTTCTGAGAAATTTGCTTTTAAAAATTGAATTTTTGGGGGACAACCTGCATAGCATATTTACAGTGCAACAGTTCAATTATGTTCCTTCAAATCATTCAGGATGGCGTGGAAAAAAACCTACCCTCCTTGCAGTAGTCTCTCTCTCATTGTGAGGAAGTCCATGGGGTTTTTGACAATGCGGCGGTAACCTGTCACCAGTCGGGGGTTAACTGGCTCAAGAAACGGCCAGGCATCTGCATGAGCCTCCATCTCCATTAGGATGATTCTAGCAGGTAAATTGAAAAGATTAACATCATTTGCTGAGGAGAGCTGTACAAGAAAGAATGAAGATGGAACGGAACGCACTCGCAAAAGGTGAGGTCCGGCTGGTTACGTGTGGTCATGCGACGCCGCTTGGCAGCCCCTCCATCTCCTGACTGACGAGAAGATGAAGATGAGGGGGCAGCCGCTACTGCGGCGGTCGTCATCTCCTTGTGCCGAGTGGACATCCCTGAGCTCCGTCTTGTCATCGTATCATCGTCCGAGCTGTTTTCCTCATATCGCTTCTTTTTCACCCGGGTACGCTTTTTGGACTGCGGTGATTCACTTTCCTTCTGACAAAGGTCAAGCAACGTGAGGCTTCAGGACCCGAAATAACACGACCCGGTAACAAGCTGCTTTCTGTTACGATTCCGGTTCTCACCTTAGCAACACAATTTGGACAAAACCAATCGCCCTCTGGCACCTGCGTGATCCTAGGCCTCAGGCAGTACATGTGACATCCCCGATCGCAGCCGTCACACAGAAGCAGACTGTCATCATTGTCACCTTTTCTGCAGATCTGGCACGTCTGTAGCAAAATTGTGGTCAAATTGTAAAGTTAAAAAAGGCATTTAGAGCTAGTTTTAACTACCGCATTTTTCAGACTACTGTAAGTCACATTTTTTATAGTATGGCTAGGCCTGCAACTAATATATAACTGCGACTTTTGGGCTATACTTATCTGAAAAACTGGCAGTGACAAACGAACTAGATCTCTGAAAATGAACTGTTTTTACACTGAACTGCTTAAATTTAAAATGGGAAATTAACTTATTGTTAACAGATGCCTATTTAGCATGTTCTCCATTTTACAATTACTTCAATGTATGTCTGTTGTTCAAGAATCTGTTGAAGTTGCGCCAGGGGTGGATACTTCAAGAGAACGGCCCTAAACACTGCTCAAATTCTACTAAGGCATTCATGCAGAGGAACAAGTACAATGTTCTGAAATGGCCATCTCACTCCACATACCTAAATTAGAACCATTCACGCTCACTCATAGCTAGGCAACCAGCCTCCTATGCATGTTTAGGGGAATGTGGGCGGAAACCAGAGTACCCAGAGAAAATCAACAGAAGCCCGGGGAGAACATGCAAACTCCATGGATGATGGTCTCAACCATCCATCTCAGAACTCTGAGGCCAATGCACTAATCACTCATCGCCATTTGTTCTCCACCAACAGAAGAGGAGCAATGTCTTACAAGCAAAGAAATCGTACAACATAAACGAGAATTTGAGAACTCCCTCCAGGCAGTGTAATAAAAACCACTGTTCTAAGCAGATGCTCTATGAATTATTAAAGTCATTAAATCTGTTTTACAAGGAAATTATACTACCAGAACACCTATGTGAGAGTTAAAGTCTTTCTTACCACTTTAGTCACAGATCTTTCCCAAGCAATAGCCTTCTCTAGCTGCAACAAACACAAACAAAGCTGGGGGGCACTTCGGCAGCGATCTAAAGCCTGCCGCCAAGTCCTGAGCCTGGAGGTGATCTCACTTTCAAGACTGGAAGCGGAGAAAAAAACAAAATATGCATCCAAATTACACACACAGGGGGAAAATAGTCTTCAATCCCTTCTTTCTACCTTATGACATCCATAGGTTGCTCTTCTCCTGGTGTCGGCGTGAGAGGAGCGAGGCGCATCACATCAGCTGGGTTCCAGAGCGGCTCCTTCAGGTAGCGCCTCTCAATGTTCCTCTCAAGATTGGCGAGACGCAGCACAGCCAAGTCCAGTGGGTGAGTGGCGATGCGGGGTAAGCCGGACCACTCTTTCTTGGTTCGGACAATCCAGTCGTCACGTGGGTCGGTGTCGTGTTCGTAGTACTGGAGGTCAGCCCGGGTTGAGTCCCGCTCGGGGACTGTATAAGCCTTTAATGGAAACGAACACACCAGAGATTAGAAAAACGTTGCCTTGTGTTGTTGTACAAATGGGGTGGGCATTGGGGAAGTGAAATGAAAATGTTGTCACTGGCCTTGACTTGAAACCTTACACGTTTCTACATTTGACACCAGTGAGTTTATAGACTTGAAGGCTCGTTTCCCCAAGTAAGAAAAAATGTTTTCTTGATACAGGTATAAACCAAAAGAACTACCAATTAGCCTCTATGTGATATCAGGGTCTTATAAAAAATAAAAATACATTAACCTCCTTTGACCTGACGGCCACATGTGTGGACATCACATTTTTGGTTGTCACAAGACCACAATGTTAAATTTTGGACTACAAGGGCCTGGCGTCCACTAATGATGTGGACATATTTTTTCTCAGAAACTACATCATGTAAAAAGATAATTCTTTGTTTTTACACTCAGCATTTATGTGTGGGTCTAACTAAGGTCACAAAATGGGATGAGTAATAAGCAGCATCTTTTATCTGAACATTATTTCTCCAATAGCAAAGGTGTAAGAAATTTGCCATTGACACATGAGTCATTTACATGAGGCCTACATAAACAAAACTTTTAAGATCCCATAGAATTTTACTTTGGCTATATAAGTCCAGTGATTCAAAAATTACTTGTCTAAAATAAAGTAAAACCAACTGGTAAAAAACTATATATATTTTGGGTTTTTTCCTGTTAGCACCATTTATTGAGGTAAAAAAAATGACTTGCTTTTTTTACTAGGAGAAAGGGGAATCTATTTGATATGCTAGTTTTCTGACTACCTGAAATTCTACAGCTGGTGCCTCTGTCTTAGATTCAGCATCATTGAGACTCTGTGGAGCCGCCTTAAGGGGACACAAAAGGACAAGAATTAGTTTTGTGTTGCTGAAAAATGAGTGACATATCAAGTTTTCTCACCTTTAGATGGAGGTCAGCAGCAAAGACTCGCTGCTCTAGGTCCTCCACCCACCGGAGTACGCTTTTGTCTGTCTCCATTGCTTTATCCTGTACTTGCCAAGGTTGCTGCAGGGCCTCGAGCAGCCGCTCCTTCTTCTCTTCCTTCAAGTCAAAAATAGGATCTAGCAGCAGAGAGCATTTCAACCATGTTAGACCAACAAGTCTGATGCTAGTGTTTGAAGCGTCTTCATTCAGAATCACCATTGATAGATTTGGAGCACATCTCCGTTAAACTCTCCATGTGTTTGGCCAGGTGTTTATGGAGCACCTTTTCTCGAATGCCTCGCGGATGTAGAGCCTGCAGTGTGCCAAATAGCTCTTCTGGATCTTTGATCCACCACCAGCCACGCACCATGGCTGCAAAAATGAGGCAACACTTACATTAACTACATTCCTAGTGTCACATTAATTACAGTGGACAAGATTTAAAATTGCTGCTTGACAGCTGTTTATTCTTTGGGTGCAGCATTCAAAATGGGTCCGTTTTTTTTTCAGTTTGCTTTTTTCCATATGGTCATTACACATGCCCACAACTAGCCAGATCTTTTTTTTTAAAGTGTTGAATGTCAAGATCATCCACCATAAAATTTAAAAATTCCAATGAGAGAAAAGCTGAGATTGGTTTGTACTCTGAAAAACAGTTATGTTAAAAAAAATGAATAAACTGCTGTCGAACCAAAGGCAAAACTGTTTCCCAAAATTATCAATAAATTGACTGCCATTGACAGTGATAGACGAGAAATCAATTTGAACAGAGATAGCTGACACTGACTGATCACATTTCAGGGGGGCTGACGGCAATAGACGTCCAATTGATCAAACAATAAGTTAATTTCCCATTTTAAATTTAAGCAGTTCAGTGTAAAAACAGTTCAATTTCAGAGATCTAGTTCGTTTGTCACTGCCAAAGTTATACATTGCAGTGTCAGCAGTGGCAACAAATGTATTCTTACTTACATGCTGGTATGGGTTTAACTACCAATTGTATAAAGTACTGTTGCTCAAGCTCTTGGAAACCAGAAGCGGGAGGACGACCTCTGCGTTTAGCTGTGGCACCTCGTTGTCCCCTGCGGGCTGGGCTACTCCCTCTACTGCCCCTTCTCCGTCTTCGACCTGGCCTGGTGCGGGAGGTCGGAGTTGGTGCTGCAGGGGGAGTTGGTGCTGCAGGGGGAGTTGGTGCTGCAGGGGGAGTTGGTGCTGCAGGGGGAGTTGGTGCTGCAGGGGGAGTTGGTGCTGCAGGGGGAGTTGGTGCTGCAGGGGGAGTTGGTGCTGCAGGGGGAATTGGTGCTGCAGGGGGAATTGGTGCTGCAGGGGGAATTGGTGCTTCAGGGGGAATTGGTGCGGGAGGAAGTAGAGCAGGCAGTGGAGGTGTGCAATCTGGTAAAGTTTGTGGGGCAGCGGGAATTTCCTCTGGTGGCACTGGTGTATCCGGGACAGGAGGAGCTTCAGCTACAGATGTCATCAGCGTGTCCAACTAGGGAATTGAGACAAATTGTAAATACAAAAAATATTCTTATCCAAACATGAGAAATTGTAAGATGTTAAAAGGGACAGACATTGGTTTCCCCTGGTGCTTAATAAGCCTTGCAGGCATAATCTGAAGTATCTGGTGATACCATTGAAAAGTGCAAGGTTGATATGTAAACAGAAATGGGTTTTTGTTTGTTTTTTCATTTAAAAAAATACTATTTTTTGGCACTTTTCTGATAACAAAAACTTGATGCGCCACAGGTTTCCTCTACCATCATGTTTGGCTGGTTTTCTAGAAAAAAACACTGAAATAAATCCGGTATTGTGTGGATTCCAGGGCAAAGAAACTCATTGTCTAATATCGAATAGCGGCGAAAATAACAAACGCAAATATGAGCATCCCAGATTCCCCGCTCTCCCTTGCGACATAACTGATAATCAGTATCACATCTACTTTTGCTTCTGTGACTCCATCAGTCTGTTGATGCATAATTTTACTAACATCACAAAAAGGCTGTGCTTGTAAGCAGTGTTGTTTTTGTAGTTCAACATTTTTCCTTAAACAATTTGCCTACATTCACCAATTTCATCATACGCAGTTTCTGGGTGTAATGACAAGTAGGCTTTTTGTTGTTGATGATGACGACAGGGCCTATGTCCGATTATTATTATTATTATTACATAAAATACTTTGACAACATTTGCAACTGTCTTTCAGGAGAAATACATTCATACTGAATGTCCCTCTAATAATGGTTAAAACAGCATCAAACCTCTCTGAGTGGAAGAGACTCTGTCGGCATTGTACTTGGCATCTGAGGGGGGGCACTTGTGTTCTCGTCATTTTCTTGTTTTAAGCCCCCGTCGTGTTTTGCCTCATCCTTCACACTTGCTATTGATTCACTGCCCTCTAGAGGTTCCGTGGAGTCAGCATCACCCATTAGTGCATGCCTCGATTGGCTCAGCCAATTCAGGAAAGCAGACTGCGAGAGATCTTGAGTGCATGTGGTGACCGGAGACCCCGGCCCATCTTCACCCCCCATTGACCTGGCGCTACTCCTTCGCTGGCGCCGTATTTTTGCCGTGCGGAGGTGGAGCTCCACTTCCGGTTTGATTTTTCGAGGACGACCTCGTCCTTTTTGTGTGCTCATAAGTGATGCGGTGCCAGGGAGGGCGTCTTCTTCTGGGGAACATATCTGGGTTTGAGGGGTAGGTGAGGAAGGTGTAGTATGAGGTGGAGTAGTAGTCATAGGGACCTCTTCTTTTTTGGGCTCCTTTTGGAGGAAAGTGACTGGCACCTCTGCTATAACAATATCCCCGGAGGCTGTGACGCGAGCATACAGAAAATAAAGCCAGTCGGTGATGTGTTCAAAATTCATTTTGACATTCGTGGCGTCACCCAGACTCACTCAGAAGCTCTTCAGGACCCTCAACCAAAACTCCTCCGAGATGAGGTAGCGCCAAGTACCTCCGCCTGTAACGATCTTGTCCCAAGATGACCACCCGCATGGAATGAGACGACTGAAGCAGCTTTTTACGGAAGAAAGCTTGGCGCTGTGAATCACCCATGAGTTATGGTTATTTCACACGTTACAGATCAAATGTTTTGTTAATGAAATTTCTTTACCTTAGTGAGTTTATCTATTTGCCTTTCCAGCTCATGCACACTGGCGTTGTTGGGGCTTTCACTCTGTGATGAAAAGATACCCGAAAGAGTAAAAATGCTCATTTGTGCAATAACATTTTTAATTTCAGCACACACATCACTTGTTTTAGGTTCCTCTTTACGACCACGGCGGTTGCCTCTCTCCAGGATGCTCTCCTCCTCCAGAACAAGGTTGGCTTCTTCAGCCACTCGGGCACTGCGTCGTCTTTCTTCTAAACACAGTTCTTCTTCAGAGCGGCCGGTGCGACGGACAAGTGTAGCTTTGAGCCTGCATAAATGCAAATACACTCGTCATTGACATTACAAGATAATCTTCAATCTGGTTTATAGTGTGTCTTACTTGCGAAGTTTCCCCTCAATTATCCACTTGTTCTTCCTGTAAGTCGACATGTTCTCCAGTGTATTGTCAATGTCACTATGTAGACATGAGAATTTTAGTGAGAAATAACTTGGTAATTGTAAAATCATAAGAGTGCTTCAAACCTTGTCACTATGTTGCTACCGTTGAGCTCCTCCACCACAAAACAGAGCACGGCTGCCTTGGTTTCAGGAGGCAAGGTGTGGAAGGATTTGGTCCTCAATGTGTTGCACACTTCTGTCTCGTAGCCATGAGATTCTAGAAAAATGCGTAGCACCTCGGAAACTGTGCTGCGCGTCAGTTGAAGATCAACCAGCTTTTCCCCAAGGATTTTTACCGACTGATGGAGGAGAGTTAAAAGGAGTTTTAAATTAAATTAGATGTGCAATAAAAAGGAACTGTCTTATCATTGGTCACAAAGAAACATTGGCATAATACCACTACAACATAAAATCTATGGCAACTGCTCAACAAGCCTCCTATTGCTTTAAAGGGAAAGACAACACACATTAGTCATGCATAATATAAACCTCTTAAGACCTAGACTCTTGCAAGGCATGCATTTTTATTTTCTATTTAGGCTAATTGGGACCTAATGAGTGTAAAAACATTGAATTATCTTTTCACATGATGTAGTTTGAGAAAAATGATGTCCACATCATAAGTGAACGCCAGGCCCTTGTAGTCCAAAATTTAACATTGTAGCCTTGTGACAACCAAAAATGTGATGTCCACACGTGGACACCAGGTTCTAGGAGGTTAAAGTGCCGTGGTGGATCACTAGGATTGATGTAATTCTGCCCCTTAATCTTTAAATTTAAAATTACTCTGCCCTAGTAAAAGACATTTAACAATGCTTGCAAAGTACCATTTTGTCTATTTAGGGAAAATATTTGCATTTACACAAGTTATTTCACTAATCATGTTGTCGTTCCTTTTAATGTTAATAAATTAACCCAATGGCTGCCACTCACAGCAATAATTATCCAATCCATTTAGACTGAGAGGGTTGACAGGTAACAGATGAGCATGCGATGGCTGCCAAGCATTACCGGTCCAAATAGATCAGACCTCTATCACAGTCAATGACATTGAACCATTAACATCCAATGCCAACTAATGCAGTAATATATAATGTAGCAAATGAGTTAATAGAACCCAGAATTGGGACAGATTGGTGCACAGGTGTGTGAACCCCAAACGAAAATCATGTGTTGACTTCAGGTGTCAAGAAGAATCTAAATATAGATTTTTTTTGCCTTTTTTCAGAAAATAATTAAGCAAGGTGTTTTAATTCTAAATTCATCATGATAAAATAATGTTTCCACTTATTTTTTAATGTAAATAAGTCAAATATATTTACTGTGTTTTCTTTTAAATGAAAAAAAGTTTTTTAATAATATTAAAATTTAAAAGATCTATAAAAGTGAATATTTCATTTTCCTCCACTTTTAATCCTAAAATGTTTTTCAAAAATCTAAAAATGTGTGAAAAAAATAAAATGAAAGGCATCAGCTTGCCTTTTTATTTTTCAATATAAGAATTTGAATATTTATGAATTGTCATTTTTAATAAACCCAAAAATAACAGTTTCCTATTGTATTAAAATATGTAATTAACAATTCTAAAAATGAAAGAATATTGGCTATTAAAAACAGGACATGGATACATTTTTAAGTCTATAAATGATCTATTGACATTAGTCAATTATAATTAATTATGGCATCCTAGTTGGCAGACATATCGGCCCTCCAAACCATAATTCAAACTTGGCCAGCAACAAAAATGTATTTGACACCCCTGTATACAGTAAAACGGAGTAAAAATGCTTAGGCAAATTATAAATATTACACACTTGATAATATGATGGCAGCCCAGGATCACGAAGCGCGGCCTGCATTAGCTTTGTGAGCAGATCTTGGACCTCCCCTTGGCTATCGCCCATGTCGAGTAGACCCTCTTGCAAGGTTGCAAGGCTGGGGATGTCTTTTGGTACATTGAGGCCAATCAGCTTTCCATAAGCATGAAGGAACTCCACCACAGACAGGCAGTGGGCAAAGGCGGTGCCTGAAAGAATCACACCGGGGACACGGGAGAGTTCCGGCAGGGGCTGTAAGATAGAAAGACCAGTATAATGTTAATATCTACAATCAAAGTTGTGTGTTTAAACATGCCAAAAACTCACTTTGTGGTCAGTGAGACACATATCTTCAGTAGGTTTCCTCAGCTCTTCCAAAATTAGTTGTTGCCTCCTCCGTTCCTCCAGACGTCTCTGGGTCTGCACTCTCCTTTCTGCACTTTTCTTTTCTGCCAGGGCAGCCTGTGCAGCTGCTTCTGCCTCTGCTTGAACTTTAGCCAGAGCCTTGGCTTTACCGCGAGCACTCAGCACCCTCTTGCCTTGAGCTATTCTCTCTTCATCAGTCTGCTGGACAGGAGGAGGAGTCTCAACCTTGACAGATCGTCGGCGACCGGGCTTCCTGGGCTCATCAACTGACTGGGATGAAAGCTCAGTTGTCTGTGGGATCCCAGAATCTTGGGATTCAGCCTGAATTTCCAAAATCTAAAATAGAAACCCACATCAGGGCATACAAAACTGTGGTGACTGTAATACCCTTAGTATAAAGTACGGGATCACCAGTCTTGGGCGAATACTCACCCAAGACATTTTATTCTGTAGAACAAACTCATATCACAAACATTACAAAATAATGAAGTGCAACTTTGTGGCATTCAAAAACACTAGAAGAAACAAATTTAAAAAACATTAAGGTGGTTAGTAAATATTACTTTGATAAACCAAGCACGGGGGAAAAAATATGGAATCACTTTCAAATAGAAAATAAGGACAGCACCTTCAATTTCCTTTCCTTAATTAAGCACATGCCTCAGATTAGATCGGCTCGTTAAGAAGCAGTTAAATAAGGGTGCAGGTAGACCTTGGAGGGCTGGTGGACAAAAGGAATTGACAAGAATCATGGCTATAAAGGTAACTCTACACATATGGTTTACAAAGATATGAGCTATTCAGTCAGTGGTATCCAAGATCCGGACCAAATAAATAGAGTGGAAAAGGTTGTTAGTCAGCCATATTGAAAGATCAAAGAAGACGTCTAAGCGTCAAGGGAGGCAACTAAAGGACATGTCTTGAAACACAACAAAACAAAGGAAGAACTGGGAGGAAGTTGGGGTGAATGTGTGTCAAAGAAATGTGCAAAATCGCCCGATGGAAATGTTTTTCATACAGAAAACTAAAAAGAAACCATTGACGCTTAAGCAGAAAAGAACAAGACTGCAAGGGGCTAAAGAGGCAATCATGGACTTTGGATGACTGGATGAAGGGGACCTTTAGGGAGGAGTCCCGAATTGACAATGGACAAAGTGAGTTTGATTTATTTAATAAGGGACAGCACATATGTAAATATGGAAGATTGTAGCCGAGGGCTTATTTCCATCTTTAGATCCTTTGTAGGGGTTGAAGCTAAATGACGACAAATATTCAAATACACAAGTTTGCTTTGACATTTTGGACAGCTCTCTTATCCCTTCAATTGAAAATATTTTTGGGGAAGATGACATTACATAAGGAGAAAAAGTCTGAAAGCATTCCCTGGAGAAAAATGCATTCAGTTGATGTCATCGCCTGCAAATAGCCCAAGTCTTAAAACCTGTGAAAACTGCGTGACCGCAGAGTTCTGTGGTGGAGGCTTCAATCCCAGGTGGGTCCTCACAATGTGGAATTTGCATGTTCTCCCTGGGCTTGTGCGGGTTTTCTCTGGGTACTCCAGTTTGCTCCCACACCCCAAAAACATGCACAGTAGGCTGGTTGAGAGTGAATGGTTGCCTGTGCTTGGCTGGCCACCAATTCAGTGCCCGTAGTAAGCTGGGATAGGCTCCAGCACCTCCCGCAATCCTTCTGAGGATAAGCGGTCCGGAAAATTGAGGAATTTATTATTGTTTTATGTTTGTGATCTGAATTTATTCTGCAAAATAAAATGCATGCGTGAGTGATCTCCCAAAACTGGCGATTCCAACTTTTGCTAGGGGTTGTATGCAAATATTTTAAGGAAAATACCTTGGCTTTCTTTTTGTCATCTCTGATTTTCTTCATTTTCGCATCCTCTCTCCTCCTTATTCTGGCCTAGGCAGTTCAAACAAAATAAAAATGAAACAGAGTCACATCAGAATAATCTAAAACAAGGATGTCATCCTTGTGGCCCAGGGTCAAACTGTGAAATGTGGGACTGTATTTTGTACCACACAAATACAGTACTCCGCCTAACTTGATATATTGACATCGAAGATGAGATTTATTTGGGTCGGTTTATGTTTGTTAATTACTTTTATAACAAACTAGCATAGCTCAGTCTGTCAGTTTTTAGCAATGTTGGTTAAGCTGTTAGACAAAGCGACTCAATAGTCACTTGATTGCAAGATCATAGGTGATACCAAGGTGAAAGGAAAATTGATCCTGTCACTAAGGTAATCTGCACAAACAAGTTTTTTATTTAGTATTTTGACGCCTGTGCCAAGACTAAACACCACCTTTGTGGGAAAATTATTTGGCCACACCTAACTGCAAAAGTGTGATTTTATGGATATTTTACAGACCTTTCTCTTCATCCTCTTCTTGATCTTTGCCATTTTCTCTTTTTCTTCCTCTGTAAGTGATTCTGCATTTGCAATTGTGGATTAGTCAAACAAAATAAATATTTCAATGTACCTGGACAAAGATTGTACTACCACCACAACTATAAACCCTACTGATCAAAGTCTTTCGAATTAATCATCACACCCACCCTTCTCCTCCAGTCTCTTCAACAGCTTGGCATCAACCTTACTAAGGAAGTCAATCATCTTGGGTTTGGGGGGTCTACCCGGGCGACGGGCCTGCCCTGTTTTTGGGCAACGACCCCTGTTAAGTTTTTCTTTTTCAGGGTTGGGTGGTCGACCTCGCCTGCCAGTAATGGCCATGATCATAGAGGGAATCTCCTCATTAGCCAAAAGAAACCACTTCGCACCCTGCCACACATCATAAAGAAACAAGAACGTCATTGTTTAATGTATTTAAAACATTTACAGTGACCAGAACTATAAAGATAACGAATAAAATCTCAACCTCGGGACTTTCCCGTTCTTCATAAAAGTCTCCAACAGGCATCCGCGGGCTAAAGCTGAAGTGCTCTCTGGTGACGACCCCACCCTGGTGTTTCTTCAAGTACTGAGGTACATCATCAATAACAATGTCTGCCACTCATAATTATACATATTTTTGTTTGTTTTGGAGTAAAAATAAAATTACCTTTATAACCTCTGGGAATTGCTTCATTCTTCGTCCACAAGGCGTGTAATACCACGTTTCCCCCCTCATACGATCATTCAACTTCTTTACACGAATCTCTCTTTTCCATCTGTCAAGAGAGACAGTCATTGTTAAAGGGTAGCACTAATTCTTAACCCATTTTTTTTCGGTCAGCTTTTAAGGGTAGTTTATACCGCTTCCTGTTTGTCAGCATTCACAAAGTATTCTCAAGCATACTAACATTATCGCACATTCTTGTGAGAGCCTTTGTAACTTCCTTTGTCTGATTGCCACAGGCATTTGCAACCAGTGGAGATTGACTTGAAACGTTTTCGTAGTCGTGATACAGAGGTAATGGCAGTTGTTCCCGGTGCAATTTCCAGGTGAAGTCTCTCTGACAGACTCACTTGTAACCTCATTAGGTGCGCAAAATGACTTCACTGTAGGCGTACCTATTGTTTACCAATTAGGGCCCATTCCGATACAACTTATACAGTGGGGCAAATAAGTATTTATTCAACCACCGATTGTGCAAGCATTCTTACTTGAAAAGATTAGAGAGGCCTGTACTTGTCAACATGGATAAACCTCATCCATGAGAGACAGAATGTGGGAAAAATATCAGAAAATAACATTGTTTGATTTTTAAAGAATTTATTTGTAAATCATAGTGGAAAATAAATACTTGGTCAATACCAAAAGTTCATCTCAATACTTTATGTACTCTTTGTTGGTAATAAGGGAGGCCAAACGTTTTCTGTAACTCTTAACAAACTTTTCACACACTGTTCCTGGTATTTTGGTCCATTCCTCCATGCAGCGCTCCTCTAGAGCAGTGATATTTTGGGGCAGTCATTGGGCAACACGGACTTTCAACTCCCTCCACAGATTTTCTATGGGGTTGAGATCTGGAAACTGGCTAGGCCACTCGAGGATCTTGAAATGCTTCTTACGAAGCCACTCTTTTGTTGCCCTGGCTGTGTGTTTGGGATCATTGTCATACTGAAAGACCCAGCCACGTCTTATCTTCAATATCCTTGCTGATGGAAGGAGATTTTCACTCAAAATCACTCGATACATGGCCGCATTCATTCTTTCCTTTACACAGATCAGTCATTCTATTTTGATTTCATCTGACCATAACACATTCTCCAAATCCTCTTCTGGATCATCCAAATGCTCTCTCCAGACGGGCCTGGATGTGTACTGGTTTCAGCAGGGACACGTCTGGCAGTGCAGGATTTGAGTCCTGGCGGCTCATTGTGTTACTGATAGTAGCCTTTGTTCGTGTTTCGCCAGGATTCTTGTTTCAGGGTTTTTTGTATACAATTTTGTGCATTATACTCGAATAAATACAGTATTTTTTAGTCGTCTAAGAATATGGGGATCAGATCCGTATCGCCAAATGATAGCATGAGAAAATTCAGATTGGACCAGAAGTCAAAAAGTCCGTCTGGGGACATCACTATTGCTTCCTTGAATTTCAGTCATTTCTCTCAATAGTATTACAAGTTTGGTATTCTTTGAATGACCATACTCCATTGTGGAAAGATGTAAAAATGTTATGTTGATTATGTTAATTATTTTACAGATCAAGCATTAGAAATTGAGCAAGCAACTGCACGCAATTACACTATCTTAATGGATCAGCCAGAATCGACTCCTAAGGCTAAATCAAATCGAAATACACTTTAATAGCACAAACAATAGATTGAGAGTGATTAAAGAGTTAATTAGGGAAATACCACCTTTTTTCACCCAATCTGCTATCCGGTAATTACTACACACTAATTAGCACCTTCAATCTTCAGATGGACACACTTACGAATGAGGTAGGGACATTACGGGACAATCATCAGCAAAAAATAAAACCATCTTGAGAGAAAACCTGGTCAACATAATCGGTCTTTTTGTGTATGAGGTGCTACATTTACCTAGCTCCAAAGGTGACAGAACAATTTGGATGACATTTGTGTATCTGTGAGAAGGTACTGTTAGGATTTCAGCACAATTAAAAAATAATAAAATGTTAACCCTAGAAACAATCTAATCTGAATCTGATTTTATTCATCGAAACTGCAAAAAAAAGGAAGTTACCCATGCAGCAGAGGGAACTGGACTTGCTGTTCTGTTGCAACCCTCCTCTTGACGGGAGTACCTGTTTATTAAAAAAAGGCTCAAAAGAGAACTATTTTCATTGTGATAAACTAAAAAAATAAATTTTCCTCACCTTTACCTAGCGTGGAAATTACATCAACCTTGTCCTCAGCGTCACTGGCAGGTTCCGCAGTGTCATCTTTTGGTGTGGAATCGTCTTTCCCATCTTGCTCATGTTTCTTTGCTCTTTTAATCTTCTTGGATTTGTCAAAGGGTAAACTGAGGGCTGATGTGTTGGCGAGAACTGCTTCAATTGTGGCTGTGATGGTATCAATCTCTTCAGACGGAGGCTGAATCTGGTCACATTTGTCCAATGTTTCTTTGACCTGCTCTGGTCTGAGAGACACCTTTCTTTTCCTTCCCTTGGGTCCCCCCTCTAGGATTTGCCCGTCTGCAGAATTGATGTTGTCCATCTTTGGGGTTCGACTACGGGGTTTTCTCTTTGCTTCCTCGGGAGCTTGAAGTAGAATACAAATGCATGTTATTTGTAAATACATATTGTTGACGTAAATAAATTTTGATCACAAAAGACAGTCTATAATAACATAAAAACCTGATTTTCTAATCCATAATGCTTTTGGAGACTGGGGTTTGTAAGGTTTTCCTGGGCTTCTTAGAGAGCCTCCAGTGGCTGAAAAAACCTGATCTGCAACTGGCTTCAGTGAGTGGTCAGCAAGTTTGCATACAGGGGTACTGAAGGCAATAAAATTCTCCCCGCTCATCTTAGAAGTTGGGGTAGAAATGAACTCCATTCCAGTGACATTGGGGGATGGTGCATGAGGGCCAACAGGAGTCCAGTCTGCTCCAGTCACTGAACAAACACATTGTATTATGTTTATTGAGTTCTGAAAGCTCAAGTTCAGTTTAACCTTAGAATTAAACAAAGTTACCTTGGGAATGTCGTTGAGAGGATCCAAATGAATTATTGTTAAGCGAAGACTCTAGCATGGACTCACTTGCCTCAGACATTTCACGCTCATGTGTGGAGTTCAGACTTGAATAGTCCATGGATGAGCTGCCATCTCCAGTTGTCTCATAATGAGAAGATGGTTGTTCTGTGCGAGAAATACTGGAAAACTGAGAACTGCCATTTCCCAGACGGAAGCAGTTGCCAAAGGTGCTGGAGTCATTTATACATGGGGTGCTGTTAGCAGGGGACTTATCCAATAAGGAACGGATATGGATTCTTGCTGGCGTGCTACAGATCGAACTGTCTCCATATTGGGAGGTGAGCGAAGAGTGGTCAGAACCAGCTTCAACTATCAGTGAGGAGTGTTTGGTAGTGGACTCTCGGTGACTCTGCAAATATTGGCCTGGAAGATCAGAGGAGTTCTGAGGGTCAGAAGCTTTTTGCATTTTAATTTTGGTTGACTCTAAATGAGGGGGACCTGCTGCAGTCATTGAGACCTTCCCATATAATAAGTATTTCTCCTTGTTACCTTGACCCTGGTGCTCTGGCAACAGAACTAACTGATTCAGCACACTGACAGGAGATGAAGTAGAAGGATTCTGCTCAGGGTCAGAACTTTGAATCCTTTTGGAAGATGTCGCAGGAGGCACGGATGCCAAGGCATGAGGGTTTGAAATCGATGCAGACCTGCTACCTTGCGTGGTTCGTAGAGGTAAGGTAATGAGAGGGCTGGCTGATGGACTGTCGTGGGGTGACAAGGAACGTAAATTGAGCTGCTCTTGCATTGGTGATACTGAGGCATTGGAGTGACCAGAACCAATAGATACAGCAGTGTACAAAGAGTCATGCTGGAGCATGGCTGTTGGTTTATTAACAGTAGAAGGCATTCCATGTGTCGATTGAGACATGCCAGGAGACGACCCTGGCGGGGCACGAATGCTTCCTGATGCATCACATTTTGATAGGTTTGATGTTGGAGCTGAAATCAGAGGGAGCTTAGAGCCTTGAACCATTTGTTGAAGAGATGAGATGGGGGTAGAACCAGAGTATGATGAAGTGGACACTATGGCAGGTGTTAAGACAGCTGTAATTGATCTAGAAAGCGACTGATGCTGAGCATCAGATGAAGAGGAAGAAACCCACAAAGATCCAGAACCACTCTCCGTCAAGCCTGGAGGTGGACAATATTTTGGATGTGTTGTAGGTAAGGAGGAAGACAAGGAACCCACCACAAGATGTTTAGATGCAGGAAGTGTCATCTCAGTAGCAAAAGGAGAAAGAGGAGGTGAGGAATAACTGGGGGAAGGAGCTGATGAAGACTGGGGTGGAGTAGATTTGATATCGTGGTGAGGACCAATAGTAGATGCAGGGGAAGCCATGGGAGAATCAACTGCAGGCGCACCGGACATCTTATCCTGAGATGGTTTTGCAGATGATAAAGGTGCAGCAAGTGGCCGAGGTGGTGTGCTTGCTGCACTCACTCTTACACTCTCTGGTGGTTGCACAACTAGCTTCTCAGAACTCTCATGATCACTTGTGTGCCTGACAGAAGTTGAGGAAGAGTTGGGTGGCTTGGGAGCAACAGCTGTCTCCTCTGTGCGATTGCAGACATTGTTTGCCTCCTTGCTTTCATGTGCTGAGAATGAAAACATCACCACTCAATCAGAAATAAAAATATATGGATGAAGTGATTATATACTTGCAAAATGCGGAGGTATTGGTAAAAAAAAAACATTATATCTTAAAGTAGTATTACAGGGTTTTTGGATAAACGCCCTTTATTCAAACAATGTAAATCATCAGCAAATTTTATTATGCTGCTAGACATTATTCGATAAGCCAGGTTATCAATTTCCTACCAAACATTTTAAAATGTCTTTACATAGTTGCCAATTACATTTATGTGTAAACAGCGATACACAGGTCACATGACAAACACTAAAAAAACTGTAAGCAACAAACTGAACTTAACATGAAGAAATTGTGACAGTGCTTTAGAGTATTAAAGTTCCCTGAAATACAGCCACAGTGTTTTTGTTTTGACCAAATATTGATCAATTATAATAGCGGAGAAGTAATTTGTAGACCATCTTGATCCATCGGTGTTCCTGAAGTATGCACAGTTAACTATTAACTTGTGTGGACTCAGAGTTTGAGTTTTATTTAATTAGGGACAGCACATACTAATGAACATATTCATGTTAATGAACATACGTATATATGTAAATATGTAAGATTGTAGCCGAGGGCTAATTTCCATCTTTATCCATCATTCAGCACTTTGGGCACTGTAATAATTCTAGATACAGTGGTACCTCAACATACGAGTGCCCCGACATACGAGCAATTTGAGATACGAGTAAAATTTAAGGCAAATATTTATCTTAAGATACGAGACGAGCAAACAGAGGACGCGAGAGGCTGCTCATAAGAACATCATGAGCACTGTCTCTCTCCCCGCAACTCGCTTGTGTAATGTCTCTGGTCGCAACTCCCTCGTGTAGTGTCTCTACGAGCACTGGGCGGAGCGCTGCATTTTTGCAGTGTTTTTTTTTTCCCTGTTAGCCCATTAGCGGAGCGATTCCTAATAAGAGACTACTTCTCGTTGGTAAGTGGTCGTGTGTTATCCTATTGTGAAAGTCAGGGTGGAGGCGGGGCAAATAGAGCCAACACGGGAGAAGAAAGGTATCAAATTTTAAAACAAAATTAGAATTAAGTTTAGTCTAAGGTTAGATTAAATTTATTTTTGAGTGTGTCTGTATCGTAATCCAAGTTCATTTAAATTTGTTTATGTTATGTTAGGAGCGTATTGCCGTGCAAAGTCCCCCACAACCCCCTCTCTCTCCCCTCCGCAAAATCCGTCTAATTCTAGCAATATTAAACACATTTCAGTACTATTAAACCACTAGTTATTTGTTACTTTGTTAATAGATGGCGAATTAGAACAAATAAAAATGTTTTTCCAATCCAATATCCTGTTTTAGGTGTTTTTTCTGAGGGTTGGAACGAATTAATCTGTTTTTAGTTCATTTCTATGGGAAACGTTCATTTGAGTTACGAGTAAATCGACATACGAGCTCAGTCCCGGAACGAATTAAGCTCGTATCTCGAGGTACCACTGTACATGGCTATGTAAATCAATTTAACATCATTTCTAGTAATATACAAGCTGGGTTTACCAAAATCTGCACTTTTTGACCCTTTGCAAGTGGCTTTAAAGTATGATGGAGAACAGCCAGTTGCTTTGTGACATGTTAGTGGGAACTTGTGATGCCTTCCAGATCATTTTAATAACTATACTAGTGATTTAATAAGAAAATCGTCACTGAAGCTTCTACAATTTATGAACGTAAGAGTAACCATCTCACGGTGAAGCATGCTGAACAACTTTGCTTTTTGCACCAAAATTTTGTGCTGCTCAGTTGAGACTACTGATTGGTTGACATTTCTGTGAAAATGATGTAACTTTGTTTTGCTATCTCTAGCAATTGCAAATTTAAAATGCACATTTTACTTGTATTGACAATAGTGAATGCTGAGCCTGAGAAAACCTGCACTTTTGAAAAGTTAAACCAAGTTAAAATACTCCAGTTGTATTGAAAATGTATTTTATTTTTTGTACAAATATTTTGTATTTGTGTGATTTAATAAAGTTTTATCAAGTTCAGTGCTTGTATTAGTCATTTTTTTATAATAATCAGTATTGTTACTGAAAAAAAACCCATATTGGTCGAACTCTACTGTTGACACGTCTGAGTAAATCAACGGCAAATTTCACACGGCGACAAGTTTCTGGACAGTTGATGGAGTGCATATATTTACAACACTAGGAGTGAAGATTTGACTATTTGAAAGGGCTGTTTCAGGGGCAAACAGTTATAGTTCACTCCAAAACTAGTAAAATAGTACAGTCATACCTCTACTTACGAATGCCTCCAGGAATGAAATTTTCAGGTTACAGAATATTTTATATGCAAATGAGTGACTCGAGATATGAAAAAGATCCAACTTACGAAATCCCCCCAAAACTAAAATGCATTTCCTTATCTGTTATTTTATTTTGAAAATATTGTCGTGGATGCATTGATTGTCACTTTAGAACAGGGGTCCCCAAACTTTTTCCTGTGAGGGCCACATAACCTTTCCCTTCTCTGATGGTGGGCCAGTGTCAGTTTGTAACAGAAAAAGTGTGACGATCATAGGGGAGCTTAAAAAATTTATTGTTTTCCAGAAAGCCACACATAACCAAATAACCCTTTCCAGGTTTTTTACAGAAAAAGTCAGGAAACAAATAACACTATTAATGAAATAAATAATAACTAAATAACCCTCTCTGAGTTCTTCACAGAAAAAACAGGAAATAAATAACACTATCTATGAAATAAATAATAACTAAATAACTCTCTCTGGGTTCTTCATAGAAAAAAAAGCCATGGAACATTAACTTTCTGTTGTGCCATGCACAATCTTAACAGATAAAAGTTCAGCTCAGTTGTCAGAGCAGAATCTCTCTCACGTCAACACTTTGCAGCACAGTGCTTGCCGGTGAATTAGGCAGTGGACTCGTAGCGGGGCGGTGAGACCCCTTTTTTCCTAACTCCCGGTTCATGTGTCCCATTAGACTGCGAGTTTCGCCCACCATGCTAGGAGCCCCGCCAGTCGTGATGCTAGCTAGCTAGCTTTGACCAGTCCAGGTCCAACTTCTCCATGGTTTGGCACACTGTCAAAAATATCCTCTCCCGTTGTAGTCCCTTTGAGACTTTGGAAGGCTGCCAGATCCTCGCATATCTCAAAGTGTGCGCTAACTCCACGAATAAAAATGAGCAGTTGCGCTGTGTCTTGCACGTCCGTGCTTTCATCCAGTGCTAATGAAAAAAAGTCAAATTCTTTCGTCTTCTGCTGCAGCTGGGCATATACATTACTCCCAATTTCTTCAACGCGTCTGGTCATTGTACTCGCCAACAGACTTACGGCATTAAATGCATCTTTCTTCTCGGGACACACCTCCTCCGCGACAGCATCCATACATTTCTTAACAAACTCTCCGTCAATGAAAGGCTTACCGCTGCTTGCTATCAGTTTAGCAACTCGAAAACTGGCCCGAACGGATGCCTGGTTCAGCTGAGCTTGGCGTACAAATGTATTCTGCTGAGATAGTAGTTCACTTTGAGTTTGTCTGCTCGTATTTGGCCTTGCAAGCTATCGTACTTGTCTTTGTGACGGGATTCATAGTGTCGGCGAAGATTGTATTCTTTGAATACCGCCACCGTCTCTTGACAGATGAGACAAACAGCCTTTTCTTTGCATTGAACAAAAAAATAATCGTTTGTCCACTCCAGGTTAAATACCCTGCAATCTGAATCAATTTTTCTCTTACCTAACTTTTTCGCCATTATTCCGTTCTCTCTTTGACAGAGCGGGGCCTAGGATTGTTTTTTTGAAGAAAAAAAAATCTGGATTTTTTTTTTCTTTTCCAAATCGGAAATAAATCCGATAGCATCTCTGGTATTGTTCAGAGGGCCGGGCCAAATGTGCTGACGGGCCGTATCCGGCCAGCGGGCCGTAGTTTGGTGACCCCTGCTTTAGAACATCGCTAGCCTCTACTGTGCTCTCATTTCATTGCTCTCATTCTATTACATTAATGACAAAAAAGCATTCAATTCAATTGGCTGTCTTACAACAACCACTTTCCAGGTTTCAAGATTCTCTCTTACATACCTGTCCACCTCGGCTAAATGCTCCCTTTATTAATGAGTGCAATGACCCATAAGCGATTAAAAACCACATAAATGCAACACGGCACATTTTCACACACGGACACACGTAAAAGTCTAAAATTTAGTACAAAGTGGACGGCTTTCGGCCCAGGTAGAACGGCTCTTGCCGCCATCTGGCGTACAAATACGGGTATTACGTCTCCCATAATAATGGCCCCGGAGGGAACTGTTTCAGCGGTGCCGGGCACATTTCCATATGCTTTATTTATTTTAAGGCATTAATAAATCATTCCCTTATAATTTTCTCATTTTTGTGTTTCCTCACATCTTTCATACAAAATTGGGACACTGAACAATTTTAACGGGTTTAGTTGGTAGTTGTGTGAGGACTGGAACAAATTTGAGAATTTACATATGAAGTACACCTCTACTTACGAAATTTTCAAGTTACAAAAAAAGTTCTGGCACCAATTAATTTCCCAAGTAGAGGTATGACTGTATAAGAAAAGGCCAATCTAATTTCACAATTGAAATATACCAAATAAGCTAGTTGGGGGTCATGGACCATCTTGGTCTATAAGTGTGCCCAATAACATTGCAGAAAAAAAAATCCAATCAAGATATTTTGGGTGTAGATCGGTATGGGTATGGTTTGGGCATACCAAGGGTGCCATCACTTTCGCATCACACTGTGGGAGACCAGTAGAAACATTAATTGGCACTCAGTTTGAATTTCCAAAATGGTAAGCAGACAAGATGGCCCAACGTATGTCTACTTTTTGGAACAATATTAAATTTAAAAAATGTAAACAATGTCATCATGGAAATTAGTAAATAAAGGTAAAAATTCAAGGATCTGGTAAAAAAAACTGAGGTTCTGGTTACATTGAGAGAAAAGGCCACTTTAAAACAGGTTCCACAATTAATTTGACTTAGATCTATTAATAAGATGGTTGATTGTCTCTCAGTGCCCCCTATGGCTGACTGGTGACCAGGGTGTAGTTTGCCTTTCACCCGAAATCGGCAACCCCTACAATCCTTACAAGGATTTGCGGTACGGAAGACGAATGAATGAATGTTTAAATAAGCTTCGATCTTACCTTATTATTATATTATATATTACCTTATTATTGTATACATGCTGACTAGATACAATTTCTTCAATATTTAATCATTAATCTTATTTACTCCTTTATTCTCCTAAATTGCCATTTTTTACAGCTTCTGTGTCAGCTGGAAAAAATAAATAATAAAGTGGACCAAAGTGAACTGAATGGAACCATTATCATAATCTTCATTAGTAGTAGAGTAGCAGGCTGATGTTTGGGCAAACTTGGGTATATCCAAACTCCTTCATACAGAGTGTTTACTGTTGTTCTTTTGTCGAGGAGCAGAACAAATCTTCTGGTTCAAAATCTAACAAGTTCACACGCCAAGCTTTTGGGTATAGCAAGAGCGTTCAACCTTGGTGTTATCGGACAATAAAAAAAATCTCGCAAACACAATGTGTTGTGGTTTGATGAAACCAAGGACAAATTGTTAGGCCTTTCTGTTTGTTACAAACAACAATTGCTGTGGGTCACCAAAAAAACAAAATCAACAGTGAAACATTACAGTGACAACATCAAGCTAAGGCACTGCTCTAGAAATGTTGCATCCTCTTACCTTGTGACGTAGACTGCTTTGAGTGCTGTGACGATGTCAGAGATACATGCTGCTCCTGGGAGACTGGCATCCCGTTCGACAACATGCCGTAATGTTGCGGGAGGTGAATTGGTGGCCGCAGGCTGGAGTGGAGATGGTGCTGGGATGATGGCGGGGACACTTGCTGGTTATTTTGTGGTGGAGAAATGCCACGATGTGCCTGACTCTCATATGCTCCAAACATACTGCGTGAAGCGTAAGCAGCACCCTGTGGGGCAGGGTTACTTCTATTCCAGAACTGACTGCCAGTAGCGGGAATGTTTGATGGGGCTGCCAGAAGCGACTGCTGGGAGTTATCCATATCCCCATTCAGTTGGTATGGCCCTTGGGCCTGGAAGTGATGTGACTGAGGCTGTACAATGCCCGGTGTCGACTGCTTCTGGTGCAAGCCAGGAGATGTGGCCATGCCCGGACTGAACTGAGGATGTCCTCCCCATAGGTAGCCCAGGCTGCTTTGAAGGTGGTTGCTGATAAGCGGGTATGGACTGGAAGGTGGTTGTGAAGTAGGTGTTCCAGACCCGAGCACAGTAGTGACGCCATTCACATTCATTTCGCCATTCATATCTGTCAAGCAGAGGAAACATTAGCAGTTGCATTGTAGAACATAACTATAGATTGCATCTTTAAAGATACCCACTCTTTCCTTGGTGAGGAAAACTCATGGAGGAACCATTAGTATAATGGGAATCCCCTGAGGAGCGTTTCAGTCCTGAGTTTGGTGAGGAATGGGTGCCATAGTTGAAATGATTATTTGCCTCCATCTACAAAAGTAAGAAGACATGTTAACACATGCAAGGCAGCCAGGCGCAACCATTCACACTCCCAACACCGCAAATATGGATTCAACACACAGTGCATCACCATTTTCCTATTCTGTGGTATGAGTTCATATCAATATGCCATCAGTCGAAGCCGCCTATTTAAAAAAATTGTCAAGTGGCACCTCTTCTCAGCACCATCTTGCTCCAAAACACGCTTCAAAATGTCGCACGCAGAGGCGGCGACGACGACTAGCAGATGCCAGCGAGGCCCAGCGAGACGCAACGCAAAAGTAGACTAAAGCCCACAGGAGGTTCGTCAGTCCGGCTTGATGAGACGCTGCTAAACATGTACACAACATGCGCGATAAATACAAGCACAAGAACACGCTTCTTCCGAGTCGTATAGTCAAAGAATCGAATCGGATACAGTCACCCAAAAGGCCTGATTAATGTCGTCATATTAACCCAAGTCACCTTCTAAATACATGATTTCCTAATTCAACGAGGCCATGACGAGAGCTGCTTTAGCTAAGCGCCATTCACTAGTTCGCTTCTCACAAGAACAATTCATGCCAGAAAGATGCTAGTCTCCTTTCGGATGTGGTGAATTAAGAGTTCAAGACGAGAAAACGTGTATAAGCTTTTCGCTCACAACGGAGAGAAACACAAGCATTTCCATTCCAAGGTTATTACGCTAAATCATCACAATGGAAAACCTAGCGAGTCATTGCTACTAAATGAAGCTAACCCATATCGTTCTTCAGCAGATCGCCTGCATGCGCCGTGAATACTCAACCACGCTGGTTTCTATCCCGTAATGGATATATGTATACATATGACTCTTCTGGGTGGAAATTTAGCAACATGTTCCGTCTTAACAGCTGTGTTCGCGCTGCCTTTGTTCGTCGGCTAACGCAAGCTAGCACCCTGATGAAGTTACATTGTTTACGCTGAAATACACACGAACAGTTTTCGCAGAGCATCATCTTCCCACCCTGCGAGATCAAAACTTATATTGAGACCACACTTCCCTCCTGCAAACCTTTCCATTCCGCGGGTCTCTATGGCACGGGTGTCTCTACCTCGCGTCCTAGAAGGCTTGGAACGACGATGCTACGGCGATAAATAATATACAACTCTTGCCTAACCTGTGGGTTTTAAATTAGCAACATGGCTGATATGGTCCCGTGCAGCCTTCACAGAAAGCCAGCACCAGCGCCTTAAGCCTCTATACAATGCTTGCCCATGTCCGGTCAATAAACCGACGCTTCAAAGTAAAATGCCTTGTGGCGTTTAAGTAGTTATGTCGTTTCTAAAATTGCTATGCAACTAAAATCAACAAAAGAACCGAGGTTAACAACACATACCATATGTAATCTTTTGCTAATGCTTCACGGACGAGAAATTAGCAAATATTGTAGATCATTTTATAAAGTAATTCAGCGTGAAAACAGGAAACATCCACTGTACGTAATTCAGCGTGAAAACAGGAAACATCCACTGTACGCACTTCATTTTGTTGCGATGGCAGAGGGGAACTCCAGTCCGAAGAGGAAGTGTACATTTGACGGAAAAGTCTTGTGTCAAAGACGCAACAAAAGACACATGATCGTTTTTCTCTTTCAAATGATTTCTCTATTATGAAGTTAACGTGGGCGGCTGAGCTGGTTTATTGAAAGCGATCAAAGACTGCTTTGAAAGACAAATTTTAAACGCCTTTGACGTCAAAAACTGCCGTTGTAAAGTTCACGATCGCTTCAGAGTTTCTACTTTTTCAGACGGTGTCTAACAAACGTCATTGAAAACGTCACCCAAGCTTCTTGCACTGTACTTTTAGGACAAGGCATTCATTCATTCGTTTTCTGAACCGCTTTATACTCACTAGGGCCGCAGGGGGTGCTGGAGCCTATCCCAGCTGACTTCGGGCGAGAGGTGGGGGACACCCTAAATCGGTGGCCAGCCAATCGCAGCGCACAACATTTGCTTTGTGCTTTTGCTTTGTTGCTCTGTCTAATCACCCACCCTCTTGCTACTGCCACAATGAAATTTCCCAAATACTACGGGATGAATAAAGTTATCCAATCCAATACGCAATTTATTGATAATTTTGAGAGCGAGCGAATCCGGCGACGAATAACATGTACACACACACCAATAATACGCAACTTATTGATAATTTTGATATTAGATATTTAGATATTAATGCTCTTACATTGTCAATGCAATTACAAACTC
Source organism: Stigmatopora argus (assembly GCF_051989625.1). Taxonomy (NCBI): domain Eukaryota; kingdom Metazoa; phylum Chordata; class Actinopteri; order Syngnathiformes; family Syngnathidae; genus Stigmatopora; species Stigmatopora argus. Next base: position 3,992,608 of record NC_135387.1, on the reverse strand, counting down.
TCTCTCTCATGATTATAATTTTGAGAGCTGTCTCTCTTTCTCTCACTCTCTCATGATTATAAGAGAATCCGGCGACGAATTGTCCGTTCGACGAAATGTCCGGTGGCGAATCCGTCGACCAAACGTCCATTCGACGAATCGTCCATTCGACGAAACGTCCGTTCAACGAAACGTCCATTCGATGAAACGTCCGTTCGACGAATCCGTTGACCAAACGTCCGGTCACGTGCAAACTCAACACAGGTGGACCGACCTGGATTTGAACCCAGGACCCCACAGCTGTGAGGCGACACGCTAACCACTCGATCCACCGGGCCTTAGGGCAAGGCAATAGTACCCATTAAATAACTTTCATGTGTAAAATGATTGCTCCAAGCATTGAACTCATTGGCTGCCACTGATGGAAATCCATTTGAACTGGAAGGTTTTTATTTGTTTCTGTCCACTATAACACAATGGAAAATTCAAATATTTTAATTGTAAAACAAGATTCTACAGGAATGGATGTGAAAAGGGTGTTGTCTTTCTCTTTATAGAGATGGCCACACAATATTTTATATTAGTCAGTGCTATTTTAGCTAATCAATTTGACTGTCCCAAATTACACTTTCTAGTTGTTACAACTCATAAAATACACGTGGTCAAGCCCATCTTCATTTCAGTGGTGGGCCGTCAGGGCCTTCAAGGCCTTCTCTGCTGGCCTAAGAAATATCTGAATCATATTATATTTTGTCCATCAATACTTATTATTCCAAATGGTCTGTTGGCTTCCTTTCATTGCTTTTCCCCCTGGTTGCACTGCTTCCAGATGTGTTTTCATATTGAAGCATTTAACCAATCACATTTCAGCCATTATTTGTTGCCAGATCAGATCTGCCTCAAAGCCTTCACAATCAGTTCTTGCAGGCTCTGCTGCATTAAACTAGACTGTTGCTTTTAACCAATCAGATTTCGAGTTGGCAACCCCACAATGATTTTTCATAGGTGTTAGCATTTTGCTGGCTGGGACATGTCATTGCTTTCACAAACTATGATTGGCTAGTAGGCGGGCCAAAGCAGTACCCGAGGCAGCCGAGATCGCAAACTCCACCCACAATGGCCGACAGAAGCAAAAACAAATGGATTCTGTTTGCTCACAAAGCTATTTTCCAGACGGACTTTTCCAGAAAAAAATGGACATCATTAAGAAAGGGCGGTCAACTCCGAAGCTAGCAAGCCTGTTACAGCCGGGAAAATGGTGTGTGGGGCACTTTCAGCGCGCTAACTTAGCTCCACAAGCAAATAGTATATTGCTGTGTTGATTTAAAGCTATTTTCAAAACGGACTATGATACTCCGGGCCCGATTCTGATGTCTAAAAAGCTCCAGTATTTGTATTTAATCAATAAATGCTGTTTTCGGCTGGATTTTACCCCATTTTCGGGCAATGTTTGCCCGTACGCCATTGACGTTCATCGCTGTCTTTTCCCGGGAAAATCACCCCCCTGGCCTGGTTTTAATGTCTGAAAAGCTCCAGTATTTGTATTTAATAATGAAATGCTGCTAGGAAGTGGATTTTACCCCATTTTTGTGCATTAATTTATTGATTATTTTTTATGTGTCGCAGCTGTAGCTGCAGTAGAGGTTTTATAGCCATAAAATAGTTTTTGAGGGTTGGATTGATACGTTGAAGGCGCTACCAGAAAATGCACCGCCCGCCACTGCTTCATTGGTGTAATTGTCATCACAAAATGCCTGTTTCCCAAAACTTTAATTTTTTATTTAGAAAAACAACTCAAGTGTAAACATTTATTCCACTATCAGGTCAAGCAATTCACAATGCAATCCTAAATACTTTGAGTAAGCATTATTATGTAATTGTTGTTTAAATAAAGTGTGTGTTAAGATTTTTCATTGTGTAGGGACAATATTTTGTTGCACATCAATACAAAAGTCATGTCAGTTTAGATGTGAGCATCTGAGATTTCTCTGTTTATTAGAAATATGTAGACAAAAAAGAATATTCACCGCACTGAAATTCAACATGTCTCCTCGTACATTTTTTGTTCACCGTGTAAATAGAATTTGGTCATTATACAGCACAGCATCTTTCAGACACAACCGTTACTAGCAAGGTTCTATAGTAGATTGGGAGCATAGAAGCCAGAAGATGAAGACTGCAAGCAGTTTGAACTTAATTCTGCAGAGTCAGGTCATGTTGGGATGGTCGAGAGAGGTGCAGTAAAGATATTCAAATGGGGAAATACTCCATTCACAATATCTCAGTATAGTTATTGGACAGATGAAACATGTTTGATTTCATATGAAGCCATCTGTCATTTCATATAAACAATGGAAACATGTAAGCAGGAAGTTTTAAGTTACAGAAACAAAAAAGACTGGTTATCTAATTCACTGCACATGGAAGGCTTGAGAGACCGCAAGTATTTTTTTCTTAAATCATTTTCTTCTACACTATTATCTGACTTGAAACCACAACATTTTGACAAAAGTTCAACTAATCATAAATCACAAACTGTTAGTCAATCTGATCAACATATATTGCTTAATTGGGGACAAGCTTTTTCCAATATCATGTGCTTCGTTGGTCATATAACAGTAAAGCAAGATACCCGACGTGCAGTACAGCAAATGGAAGTGGAGATAGCGGCTCTGTACACTACCATGCAGCTTCACAGTAGCATAGAGCACAGGCTATGCATTTAATTACGCCTGCCAACAGTACATTATTTTTATGTTCACTGCCTTTGAAAAAAAGTGTAAAAGTGTCAATTTTGTTTGCTTCCTTTGTCTATTGATCTTTTCCTTCAATGGGATCTCAGTTCACTTCCAAATCTGGCATTTCTGAAAGGAGAACTATGATTACTTTCCAGTCAAAAACACAGAAATCACCAAGAATTATGTTAAATGAGAAAGAAAGGATTTCTTACTTTCATCATCACTGTCTGCAGAGTCATCCTGAAAAATGAAAAGGTGAACAATCAAGTAAAACATGGGAAAGTCTCCTGAATGAAGCTGTATTAAAAACCCAAAAAAATCTTACCTCATCACCATCCAGGTCAGGTTGGAAATTATCACCACCCATGTTATTCATCATCTGTAAGAAGGAGAAAAAAAATCAACAATAAAACATTGGTGTACACTATTTTGCATACCCCTTATCACTTTTTTGGACAACTTCATAAAGCGCATCATTGGTGTTAGGTGGAAAACTCCAGCACCCAATAACTAAATTTGTATTTTTCATTAATCAATTATTTTGACCAAAAACTAAATGGCTGTTTTTTCCTTCATGTTTGGGTTCCGTGACAAAAGTTTGACAAACATACACATTTGCCAAGTAGAGTACCGTATTTTCGTGACCATATGGCGCATCAAAGGCACAGTCTCAGTTACAGGGCAACTTCTGTATTCAAAATATACATAAGGCGCTCCGTACTAATAAGCGCATGCATGATAGCCTATGTTGCATGTTAGATTCTGTTTTGAAAAAATATGTAGTGGTCTGAGATTAAGTGCATTTGTTTGTAGCTAACAGTGTTCTCATGTTATTTTTTTAAATCAATCATCAGCCACAAAACTAGCAATGTCCTCATTTACTGTATTTGAAATGAACAAAGCTGAGTTTACGGGGATGTAAGGCGAACGGCTTGGGAGTGATAGATGTCCGATGGCAAACATAGTTGTACAAAGACTGACAGGCAGCATCGAGCGAATTACACGAAGATTTGTTAAAAAGCGTTGTGGATGCCTGGGCTAATGTGTCGGCTAGCAAGGCGAGCATTCACCCAAGCGGGTCTGCATCAAAAGCCCACGGCCATAACTCTGACGGATTTGTATGTTTAAATGCTTTGACTTATATTAACGTGAGCACACATAACGTAAATAATGCACAATCAAACTCAGTTTTGCTCCTGCTGCCTTTTTTAAAACATGTGCAACATTATGGTAGTGCCAGCATGAAACATACACTAGCGTGCATGCTAGCATTACCGTAATGTTGCGCCCATTGAGCTGAATTGCATTGTGTTTGGGCAAAACACAAATTTCACCTGCAACTGAGACATCGCCCTTTTAAGTCGGTGAGCCCTATAGGCGTGAAAACACAGTAATTCTGGAACCAATTTGTCAAATAATTTTAACCGCATAATGAAAATTAACTAATGCTTTTTCCAAATTAAAAAAAAAATGAGGTGGTATAACAGACAGAAAGGTTAACATAACAATAGTGACTCCTAGTGGCGCTTTAATAGCTAATCCTGTGATGTAAATGTGGCTGCTTGTGCTAAGCCCGGGGTGTCGAAACTACAGTGGGTGCAAGTTTTTGTTCCAACTGATCCAGCACAGACAGTAAACCACTGATTACACTTTTAGGACACCAGATTGGTGATGTAACCTCTTCTTTGGTTGGAATGAAAACCGGCACCCAGTGTGGTCCTTGAGGACCGGTTTGGACACTTGTGTATACTAAACAAAGACCCAGTGGGGCCCTTAGGGCAGCGGCGGGCAAACTATTCCACAAAAGGGCCGCAGTTGGTGCAGATTTTCATTCCAACCCATAAAGAGGACGCCATTTCACCAATCTGGTGTCCTACAAGTGCAATCAGTGGATTGCAGTCAGGTGCTTCTTGTTTCTGCAGAAACTCCATTGGTTAAACTGTCTGTACTAGATCGGTTGGAACAAAAACCTCCACCCACAGCAGCCCTCAAAGACCAGTTCGCCCAACCCTGCCTTAGGCCATAGAATAGCAAATAGTAGTACTACATATATTTTATCCACAAACAACTATGTAATCATTCCAAGTACTGTGCACATACTCTTAAATTCAGCATCTGTCATGTCAAGTGTTATAACTATGGCAGTCACATTTTAGTTGGAATTTAGAATGAGACCTGTATTTTGGCTTTAAAAAATATTGTATATTTCAAGAGTTCTTACATCTGAGAATTGATCAAAGTTGCCCATCTCCTCCTCCGAGTCATCCTCCCACTGTTTCCAGTTGTTAAAGTCAAGGCTGACCCACCGTGGCTGTGGAGACACACCCCATAAAAAGTCATTCAACCCTTTAGGTAATTTTAAAACGTTTGACAACTTCGAAAGCCAACCGACCTGAACTTTCTCTTTGGTAAGCCTAGGCCATGACTTGCCTGGCTGTGCTTTCCGCAAGTAGCACAACACAGATCTATCTGTGCGTTTGTGTTTGGAATCCTGGACTCAGAAAGGCATTGCTTGTGAGGATGGGGAAACACATAAGTGAAGCAATACAATACTTACATTTTGATCAATGGCATCAAAAAGTTCTATTTCATTGTCATGTTTGACATTGTCAGTTCCTCCAACACAACTGTAGGGGTTAAAAACAACAACATTTTATTACCGCACCCTCCCTTGTCTGATTTTGTTTGTCTATGGGTCTGACCAAATTCATTTTCAAGTGAATATTCCATACCTGAAAGCACATTTTGTTTTGTCAAAAGTGACATTTACATTTTTGCTGTCCACTACACAAAACTCTATAAAAACACAATCCCTAGTATCGTACCACTTGGCACTGGCTGGATGCCTGTGAAGAAAAAAACAAAGAATTCATTTTCAATCAATCATTATAGTTCAATAAACAATGTTTGCATTTCAAATTTTACTTCATAAGATTTGGAAAAAAGACAAAATTACAACAATACTGTTCAAACAAATTTAACTATAATTTAAAACTACATTTAAACAAAAGCAATAACAGGCTAATAGGCTGGAGTACTGATATATAATCCATTCCTCTACTTTGTTAAAAAATAAATGTCAGTATCAGGTGACGACAGCATCAAACGACAGAGGAACATTCCGTATTAAAAAGTCTCCTAATTTTACGTTTAAAGGTAATTTTGGTTGAAATATGCCACTCATTCTTGACGGAAAGTTACAATTAATGTTGAGTTGAAATATTTTAAGTATACAGTGCATTTCAATTGGCACGATCCTCTACAAACCTCTACAGACAATTCAATGAATTGCTACCATGATGAGCCAAATCCTCTTTATAGATGAACGGAAAATGACCTGGATCACTCATAAAATTCTTATTTTCAATGATGGCTATACTGTCGACTATAAAACCTCAAAAGAACCCCGCAGTCCTTAAGCACGAATCTGATATTCATTAGAAGCGGCAAAAATGCAGTTGAATGAATTCTATGTGCTAACACGCCTAAGAAGAGTTAGTTGAGCCATGCGGTGCACCTGACATACGCCGTAACGTAAAACTAAATAAAGTAGTCATATTCCAAACGGATCTTTGCGTACACAGTAAGGAACACGATCAAGACTATTTTAAAAAGTGGACTGAATTTGCTTAACACATAGCTGGTTCATGATAGCTCACAATTAAGCTAGGTAAAGGCCAGTCTCCCGCCATTACCGCAGCATGTTCATCGGGAGGCTAATGTTAGCAATAAGTATTTCCAGTTTTCAGCCCTGACTGGGTCATACAACTTACGCTTCTTGATGGGAAGTCATTGTCTTCTTTGGGGGACAAAACAGTCTCGCGAAGAGAACGCCAAATGGCTGTGGAGTAAAGAAGCGTTAGTTACACACGAGCAACGCAAAACGTCACCAAGCCAGGGGAGAAAATTGACCGAGTGTGTTGTTACGTAGTGTGGCTTCGTGAATAGCAATGGAGGAAGGCGTACGTCCACTCGACTAGACCTTTCTAGAGGTTTCGTTTTTGACTGTCGTGTCGAGGGCTGCTGCCGCCGCCACCTGACGCGATTGATACGACTTCAGCACGTCCCAACTTCTTTTCTGTTTTACAAATTTGCGTCTAATCGTAAAACGGACATCTCCCCCTAAATATAGTCTTCCCTCGATTATCGCGACTTCAATTATCCCGAATTCACGTCTTTGCCATTTTTTGCTGTTAATTATATATATTTTTTAAAGTTCATAAAAATGTGAAAATCCACCAAACTCGCAAATGGAATCCACTCCCCTGTCTTCCACTTACTACTAGGACTCAGCACTAAAAAAGAGTACCTAGTTATAATAGGGGTGATCCTACTTTGCAATTTTTCAATTATCGTGGCCATGTCTGGTCTACATTTACCGCGACCTTTTAATAGTTGTGAACCTTGTATTTTAACGCGTCAAGGTGATTAACTCATTCACTGCCATTGCCCGCAATAGACGTTTAATCCAATTTGACAGAGGGGCTGTCAGGGATCGAATTGTCTCACCGTGAATGGCACTCAAAGATGAACTATTACATCCATTTTATGATCTTATTAGATCCTGTTCAGACTGGTTAATTCTGGACATATAATTGACCTTTTTTGGGGATTGTTTAATGTTACCACAGCAACACCATTCCACCCAAACTCCCATTTTTATTTGCCGGATATATTTCCGGATGCTACGCAAGCTTATTGCATTTACCTTAAAAAAATGCCTTAGACGTTTTTCTAATTAATATTTTTTTTCTTAAATTATTTCTTGAATCTTCAGCTTTTAAATTAATTTTCTGGGGTTGTTTTTTTAATTAATTTCCCCCCTCATTTTTCAAAATATTTTTTTCTCAGGTTGTTTTTTAAATAATTTTATTATTTGATTTTCAAAGTAATTTTTGGCGTTTTTTGAAACCTCCGTTTTTCATTTAATTTTCTGGGGTTGTCTTTTGTATTTTTTTCTTCGCTTTTCAAATTTTTTATTTTCGGGTTGGTTTTTTTAGAATTTTTTTCTTTATTTTCAAAATAATTTTTGAATTATTTTTCAAATATATATATTTTTTTTGAATTATTATTTTTTGCCCAGGTGTCTAACCTTTTTATTTATTGTCATTAAACTGATGAACTTTGTTTTGGTTCTAAATAACAATGTCAATTCCAATGTTGGATCTTTAATACAGCAGAGTGGAGCACAATATCCCCTTGTGAGGTCTCAACATTAGAGATAAGCCTACAATTAGACAGGAAATTAATCATCAAAGCAGCTAGGACAAAAAAATAAATAAAAATCAATTGTTATATGTACTTTGTAGTTATTCAGTTCTTTACAACTAAAGGGTTAATCCTCATTTAGATCCACAACAAAATGTTTTCATCAAGTAACACAACTTTGAGCAGTTTTTTCGGCGCTAAAATGTGTTATTGTACAGAACCAACAGCAAAGAACAATGCTTCATTGTCAATTAATTTATGCTCATCTGACAGTGTATGCAATGTCTCGCAATAGTGTATTGTTCTGTAAAGTCGAAAGAATTCCGCACAGCTCGTCTGCAGCATGCTTGCACTTTCTTATAAGGGCAGTGTCCCAGGCTCCCCAAACAATCAGCAGGTGTCCAAGGAAGCTGCCACAGTGATTTTCCATATAAATGGGTGAATGTTTCTCATGAGCAAACCATCAAACAAACAAACAAAATTAAATATTTATCTATAGAAATCATTAGAAACATCTTTGTATATTGTTGAGACATTTTATTTCCATCTTGGGTATAAATTCTATAAATGAGCTAATATTGAATCAGCAAGCTTTCGTCAAACACTTCTTGAAAGGATTTACATCGTCAACTCCTGCAATGAAAAGAAAGAATTGGTCAACTACAATAATTATTTCATTCCTTACCAAGCTATTAAAGAGCATCTCTACTCAGGACAGATATCTTGGCTTCAGACAAACTCAGAAGAACGAAAGTCACTGTTTCAATCATCACTGCAGAGTTCTTTCAGGAAACTATTTGACATGGATTCATCACATTAAACATCCTCAGATAACTTACCATTATAGCATTGACAATATCATTGTTGTTGTTCTTCAGCGCACGCACAGCCTTTGCCCGTGACACGTTGGCTTGTGACATAACGAGTTCGATATCCTTGACCTCAACTCCGGTCTCATCAACCTAAAACAGCAGGATGAGGAACAAATTGAGGAAATTAGAGGGAATAATGGGACATTTGCCAGCTTGCCTAATGTTTGATTACTCCTCACCTCTTCCTCTTCGCTCTCCTCCTGTACTGTTGGCGTCTGTGTGTTTTCCTGAACGTTTGATACAGCTTCTCCCTGAACTTTGAATTTTTCTGCGGCAGCAAGCTGGGCTTGCTGTGACAGATCTTCGATCTGGAATATAACGTGATCACAAAATACCGTATTAATTCGAGCATAATGTGTACCCATAATTTGGAACTAAAAATTTGTATATTTTTTTAAAAATAGTTTTTCCTCAGCTCACACCAAGGATTGCACCAGTGCTGGTAACTGGCAAATGCTGAAAACGTGTCGGCATGACAAAACATTTGTTCACAACATATGGTACAAAAACCTGGTAAAACAAACTACTACCAACATAAATGCAATTCTCAAATGGAATTTACAATTTGAAATTCTAAAGTGTAATTCATCATATTTAAAATTGTTTTAAGTCTGATTGATCATCATCAGATTCACCAAACACTTCACTGCATTTTTCTTGAGCAAGGATAGCACTCCCTGGGCAGACTCGTTTCCCCGGAGCAACTTTAAAAAAAAAAAAAGTCCTACTATTACCCTATAAAGTTGCAGAAGGCTATTTAGTGAGGCTGGCTTTTGAGGGAAAAAAGGTAGATTGTTGCCGTCTTGCGGACAAAGACAGGTTCTACGTCTCCCATTATACATAACAGCCGCAGAGGGGACTTTTTCTCCGGCAAAGGGAAGTGTTTCACCGTGATTCGGGTATAACGCTGTAGTTTTTGGGCACAAAATTTTGTGCGTTATATATAACAAATACGGTAGTTCAAGAGGATTTTCCTTGCGACTGGCTACATGAGGGCGGCATGACAATGTATTATCGGGTGTTATACCTTAGCTTCCCCGAACACTATGTAGGTGTCTGATGCCGGGCTCTTGTAGACGTCTGGTTTGGTGATGACAAACAAGATGTTCTTGGACTTGCGAATTGTGACTCTGGTGACGCCTGTGACCTGCCTGAGGCCGAGCTTTGACATCGCCTATACAAAAATCCACACAAAAAAAAAGTCCAATAGTAATGATTTAAGTCGAGGAACTCAAAAGGGAGTTTTTTTAAAACAGCAATTCAAGATTACCTTTCGTGCTTTCTTTTCACTGCGGCTTTGTTTGGCTTTACTGACCGGTTCCTCATCTAGTTCAGCGGCGGCTGCAACCTATGGCAGGCAAAAGTTCATCCAAATTTACGTGGACCGAGAAAATTAAATTGAGCACCTTTGATTAAAAAACTAAAAACTTCTCAGGACAAAGGTTGGCTTCAGAAGGCTCAGAAGAACGAAAGTCAATGTCTAAATCATCAGCGAAGCAACAATGTTTGGCCAATACCACAAAAGGGGCTTTAGCCTTCCTTACCTGTGCTTGCTGTGTCTGTGTCTGTGCAGAGTCCTGTTCCTCCAGTTCAGGGACCGAATCATCACTCTCCGACTCTGTACCAGAACCTAAAATTTTCATCAAAACACCTACTGTAAGAAAATGCAGCAGTGAAAATAATAGACATTTTCTTCTCCTGAAAAATCCTTAAACATGTTTGATACATCAGAATTTCAGCTTGCCCCCAACATTCCACATGTACTGCATTGAATATTAAGGGGCGGAAATATATAATCAACCAAATCGTTAATCGCTTCACAATAAAACCCAATTATTAACATCACATTTTAAAGTTTTGATTTTTAAGATTAGTAAAGAGATTCAAACAATGTGCTTATGTGTGTGGTAAACTACCCATTTACGTGACATTAGGACATAGAGCAACAAGAAAGAAGATAAATAGAAATACCCTCATCATTGTTGACCAAAGTCTCCAACTGGGCTTGGGTTTTATCACTTGTAGGGGCAGTTTTGAACGATGGGACCGAATTTATTACCTCAACATCAGGTTGGACTACAGCCTCAGCAAATGCCAGCTTTTCGGAAGATGGGTCAGCAACAGGAGACTGCTCAACAATTTTTTTCTTAACTTGTTTTGTTTTTGCATTTGATTTGGGTTCGGCCTTTTGATTTGATTTCTCTGCCTGAACCATCTCAGCCACCACATGTTTGTCCTTGGGGGCCTTGTCCTGCGGGGCGGGCTTGGGGGCCTTGTCCTGCGGCGCCGGCTTGGGGGCCTTGTCCTGCGGCGCCGGCTTGGGGGCCTTGTCCTGCGGCGCCGGCTTGGGGGCCTTGTCCTGCGGCGCCGGCTTGGGGGCCTTGTCCTGCGGCGCCGGCTTGGGGGCCTTGTCCTGCGGCGCCGGCTTGGGGGCCTTGTCCTGCGGCGCCGGCTTGGGGGCCTTGTCCTGCGGCGCCGGCTTGGGGGCCTTGTCCTGCGGCGCCGGCTTGGGGGCCTTGTCCTGCGGGGCGGGCTTGGGGGCCTTGTCCTGCGGGGCGGGCTTGGGGGCCTTGTCCTGCGGGGCGGGCTTGGGGGCCTTGTCCTGCGGGGCGGGCTTGGGGGCCTTGTCCTGCGGGGCGGGCTTGGGGGCCTTGTCCTGCGGGGCGGGCTTGGGGGCCTTGTCCTGCGGGGCGGGCTTGGGGGCCTTGTCCTGCGGGGCGGGCTTGGGGGCCTTGTCCTGCGGCGCCGCCTTGGGGGCCTTGTCCTGCGGCGCCGCCTTGGGGGCCTTGTCCTGCGGCGCCGCCTTGGGGGCCTTGTCCTGCGGCGCCGCCTTGGGGGCCTTGTCCTGCGGCGCCGCCTTGGGGGCCTTGTCCTGCGGCGCCGCCTTGGGGGCCTTGTCCTGCGGCGCCGCCTTGGGGGCCTTGTCCTGCGGCGCCGCCTTGGGGGCCTTGTCCTGCGGCGCCGCCTTGGGGGCCTTGTCCTGCGGCGCCGCCTTGGGGGCCTTGTCCTGCGGCGCCGCCTTGGGGGCCTTGTCCTGCGGCGCCGCCTTGGGGGCCTTGTCCTGCGGCGCCGCCTTGGGGGCCTTGTCCTGCGGCGCCGCCTTGGGGGCCTTGTCCTGCGGCGCCGCCTTGGGGGCCTTGTCCTGCGGCGCCGCCTTGGGGGCCTTGTCCTGCGGCGCCGCCTTGGGGGCCTTGTCCTGCGGCGCCGCCTTGGGGGCCTTGTCCTGCGGCGCCGCCTTGGGGGCCTTGTCCTGCGGCGCCGCCTTGGGGGCCTTGTCCTGCGGCGCCGCCTTGGGGGCCTTGTCCTGCGGCGCCGCCTTGGGGGCCTTGTCCTGCGGCGCCGCCTTGGGGGCCTTGTCCTGCGGCGCCGCCTTGGGGGCCTTGTCCTGCGGCGCCGCCTTGGGGGCCTTGTCCTGCGGCGCCGCCTTGGGGGCCTTGTCCTGCGGCGCCGCCTTGGGGGCCTTGTCCTGCGGCGCCGCCTTGGGGGCCTTGTCCTGCGGCGCCGCCTTGGGGGCCTTGTCCTGCGGCGCCGCCTTGGGGGCCTTGTCCTGCGGCGCCGCCTTGGGGGCCTTGTCCTGCGGCGCCGCCTTGGGGGCCTTGTCCTGCGGCGCCGCCTTGGGGGCCTTGTCCTGCGGCGCCGCCTTGGGGGCCTTGTCCTGCGGCGCCGCCTTGGGGGCCTTGTCCTGCGGCGCCGGCTTGGGGGCCTTGTCCTGCGGCGCCGGCTTGGGGGCCTTGTCCTGCGGCGCCGGCTTGGGGGCCTTGTCCTGCGGCGCCGGCTTGGGGGCCTTGTCCTGCGGCGCCGCCTTGGGGGCCTTGTCCTGCGGCGCCGCCTTGGGGGCCTTGTCCTGCGGCGCCGCCTTGGGGGCCTTGTCCTGCGGCGCCGCCTTGGGGGCCTTGTCCTGCGGCGCCGGCTTGGGGGCCTTGTCCTGCGGCGCCGGCTTGGGGCCCTTGGAACCCTCCACAGGAGCAACCTTGACAACTTTCATAGGAGCAGATTTCTCTTGAGAGGCTGGCTTGGCAACCTCTACTGGAGTAGACTTGCCCTGTGGTGGTGACTTGGAAGCCATCACTGGGACATGCTTGTTCTCTCCGGTTAGCTTGGCAGCCTTGCCTTCTGGGGCTGACTTGGAAGACTCCAAAGGCACAGGCTTCGCAGATTTAACAAAAGCAAGCTTTTCTTGCACCTGTGGCTTGGCAATATCAATTGTAGCAGGTTTAACAGACGTGTCTTGTGGGATGGCTTTCAGCGCGTCTACAGAATCAAACTGCACAGGATCTGATTTAACCTGATGGGCTGCTTTGACAGCCTCCTTAGGATTTTTTTTGTCTCGTGAGCCTGGTTCAGCAGCCCCCACTGGAGTATGTCCAACCTGAGAGGTTGGTTTTGCCACCTCCATGGGAGCAGATTTGAGCTTGATGGCTGACTTTGTGACCCCTAGAGGAGCAGATGGCTTAGTCCCAGGAAAGCTGGGATTGTCCTTTGAAATCGTTTCGGTGCCTTTTGTCTGAGATTGATGTATTGTTTTAGCAGTGGCAGTTGAGGCTTTAGCAAGTTCTTTAATTAGAACAGTTTCCTCAGGCTCCAGTTCTTTGTCTGCCTTGATTTGACCAGATCGAGATTGTATTTTAGATATTTCTATAGGGGCATTGGGACTGCTTTTATTTGCAAATTTGTTAAATTTTGTAGGTGGAATGAGCGGTGGCAGATCATCATCAGCAGGAACAGATGCATGTGGCAGCAAATCTTCAGAACATTTGGAAGGGCTAGAAGCAAGATAATCTGAAGCTGCCACAGCAGGCTTTGGGCTAACTTTAAGTGTTGTTGGGTGTGCAACAGGTTTTACACCAGGTGACAATGTATGTTTTGGCTCAGTTAGGGCAGAGTTAAGATCAAAAACTTGCTTAGTACCCAATGACTTATTACTTTCTCCAAAGAACTTGACATCCTGGGAGGTAAGTTTAGGCAAAAAGGACTCGCTTTTCTGTTTTTTTTCATCTTTGCCTGCCTTCACAACTTTTGGGGTAAAATGAGCACCCTGAATAGGTGAAGGTGAGGAAGCTAAGGGGGATTGAACCGGTGACAATGGGATTGAAGGAGTGGATTTTGGGGATGTGGGAGAGGAGGAAGAGGCAGACATAGAAGAGCGTTTCCTTCTGCCAGGAACAGCCTTTGGATCAGAGGAAACCTGAGCACTTTTGGCATCTTTGCCTTTGGGTTCAGTAGGGCCAGAGCCTGTTTGATTCTGCTGGGTGGAAGCAGTGGCTGGTGGTGTAGCTGAATAAAAAAAAACTTTAATTTATATTTAAATGGGTATGCTCAAGTGTTTCCCATGCAGGTTAAAAAATCAAACCAAGACACAACCATAATTTTAGGGTTAGAATAGTGATTCTTTCCTTTCACTAAGGTTTGATGTAAGACATTCAAAATGCAGAGCTTATTTTCAATTCGACACAGCAAACTCACCAGGTGTTATTTTAGCCCTGACATTTCAAATTTTAGAGCTCAAGCTAACAATCACTGGTCACCCTAACAAGACACACAACTTCCGATTTTAGGTGTGAAAGTACAGAATTTCAGCCGACATACAGTAAATAAAGGAGAAAAGAATATACATTTCCTTTATTAACCATGTCAGCCATTAGATCAGTGGTCCCCAAACTATTCCAGAAAGGGCCACAGTGGGTGCGGGTTTTCGTTCCAACCAGTAAGAGGAAACCTTTCCACCAATCTGGTATCCTAGAAGTGCAAACAGTGGATTGCAGTCAGGTGCTTCTTTTTTCAGCAGAAACCTCATTGGTTAAACTGTTGTGTTGGATCGGTTGGAACAAAAACGTGCACCCACAGCGGCCCTCGAGGACCGGTTTGGAGACCTCTGCCTCAGATGCATAGATGGAATCAAAATTGACCCCAATCCTGAATATTAATATTGGTCAGTCGTGCATACTAAATATTAAAAGAAGGCTCTCCATCTCGTTATGAATGTCATTGCGCAGCTTGGAAATTATGGTTAGTCCTTTTGGAAGCAGGGGTGGCCAAGTCTGGTCCTCGAGAGCCCCTTTCCGGTCTGTTTTCCATATCTCCCTCCACCAACACACCTGAATCCAATAATCTGGATGGGTATGAAGCTTCTGGACAGCTTGTTGATGAGGTGATCATTTGATTTAGATGTGGTAGAGGAGGGAGATATGGAAAACAGACTGGATAGGGGCTCTCGAGGACCGGATTTGGCCACCCCTGCTATAAAGGGTATCAAGCCTTCCAAAGAACTAACCATAATTTCCAAGCTGCGCAATGACATTCATAACGAGATGGAGAGCCTTCTTTTAATATTGATAAAAGTAGACAATGGTGGTAAAACGACAACGATTTGTAATCGTGAAATAATTTTCTCAACGATAATATTAAAAACATTCAATAAAAAACTAGATCAAATTCATACATATTCTAGAAAATCCAGAAACTGATCGAAACATTCTTTGTGCAAAAAAAGATGGTTGTTCTTCTTTGTTTTCTTGTTATCTGTTCAGTCTAGTGTCGAAGTGTCCCATATTTTTAGACAGTAAAAATTATGCAAAATATACTGTAACCAGTAAATGATGAATCAGTGTTGTTTTAAAGTCAAGAATTGAAATATGTTATATAATGAAGTATGTACAACACATTAATCTGTTACTGTCATTCTTACTCAGGGGAAATTATTGCTTAGTGGTATGTAGAGCTGGGTGATAAAATGATATCGATAATTATCGCGAAAAATAATTTGTCAATAACAGTAATAAAAACTTTTGATAAAAAATTGATCATTTTAAACTGCAATTACACCACCCGACCACCAGGGACCGGGGACACTGTTGCGAGATGAATGCTAGTTCCAGACCAATGCCCAGGAGATGATAAGGAAATGTGTTTTAGCCTGGTTAGCAAAGGCTAACAAGGAGCATGAACGCAAAAGGACAATAACAGGGCCAAAATGAGTGATTGAGATGACAACACAAAGCCGATCCACTAAAAGATCTAAGTGAATTCTCCCTGGCGTTCCTTGCTTTTATAAAACAAAATTTTAAAAAAGCCCCGTAAATACCCGCGCACACGCAACCATATTGAAAATCTCCGAAACACACTGTCTTCATTTGAGGACAGTCTCTAATATTTGCTTACTTGATATCAAGGTGTTTCCCCATTTTGTGTAAATGTTCTGAAAACATTGCAAAAATCTAAAACCTCTTATCTTAGGTTAAAATGGGTTAAGTTCACCCAATTTTTTAATTTTATTTTATTGTAAATAGCCATTTGTGAGCTAAATTTACACGGTCTGTTTTTGTGATGCTGAAAATAGTCAGCTTGCCAATGGGGATGATGTCTTCAGTTGATTATTTTATTTATTTCATATTGCACACGCGGGGCGTGTGGTTAGTGCGTCAGCCTCACAGCTCTGAACTCCTGGGTTCAAATCCAGGTCACGTCCACTAGTGTGGGGTTTGCATGTTCTCCCCGGGCCTGCATGGGTTTCCTCCGGGTACTCCGGTTTCCTCCCAGATTCCAAAAAAATGCATGGTAGGCTGATTGGACACTCTAAATTGCTAGATGAGTGTGAGTGTGTGCATGGTTGACGTCTCCTTGTGCCCTGCAATTGGCTGGCCACCGATCCAGGGTGTCTCCTGCCTCGGGCCTGGAGTCAGCTGGGATAGGCTCCAGCACCCCATGACCCTAATGAGGATAAAGCGGTTCAGAAAATGAAATGAGATATTGCATAGCAACGTTTGGTTTGAAGATTAATTAATAACAAATACGCCTGTCAAAACATCTGCAGGTTTCATTCTATACTTTTCATAGTAAGGGAGTTGTCTTATCTTTATTGCACAACAGAACAAGAAAAATACTTTTGAAAAAAATCAATTTCATATTCTCTTTGCTTATAAAGTAAGGGAACAGTTACTTTCATATATGAATAAGGAGGAAAGTAATTTATTCACAGAAGTTTGAAGTTTCAAATTTGAAACATAAAAGATGTGATTGTTATCGTGATAATTATCGATAGACTATTTTTTATCGTGATAATTTGTGTCACATCGGCCAACTCTACATAGTGGTGTGATTTACAGCAGACTAAAAGCATGACACTACTAAAACACATGCAACTACTCTGAGCGGATACGATCTTGTAACCAAATCCAATACCGGACGATACCCCAAAGGTAGCCGCGCCGGACGCCGATACCCCAAAGGTAGCCGCGCCGGACGCCGATACCCCAAAGGTAGCCGCGCCGGACGCCGATACCCCAAAGGTAGCCGCGCCGGACGCCGATACAAGGTATCTGATCGGGACATTAACAAATGATTTTCTGTTGCTCTATCACAGCATCCTGATATGGGCCTTTTTTTTGGCTGTCAATTCACAAAAATCACTTTTGGGTCTTTGTGTGTAGCTGGAATTTAAACAGGCCATTAAATAAATGTACATTGTAGACTTGAGGAATGGTGTATTAGGTCACTGTTAACTCACTGCCTGCCTTCGATGGAGACAGATGTCCAATCAATTCGAAAGGTTGGCAGGGATCTTTGGTGAAAGCCCACTATATAGATGGCTTAATTCAGTCTCCGGAGTTTGTAAGAATGCTTTTAGTGAACACACAACATGCTTTCTACAACTAATCAATTTGTCAGATCATAACACTAAACAAAACTGAACAAAGTTCTAGGTTACTTCTCCTTAAGACAAACCAGCAGCAAATGTACAACGCACAGCAGCTGACAGTCAAAACGACTATCAGCTGTTACAGGCACACCAAATACAGACCACTCATCTTACACCAATTCAGCTCAAGCCCCTCAAACATAATACCAAATGTAAGAGATCTATTAGCACGATAAGAGTGCAGAACCAAGGACAACATCAGTGTTCCTGTTAGTTACAGCATTTCTAAATGCATGCTTGCTTATGACAATGTAAATGTACAAACCAGTCTCCACTTGTGGCTGCTGCATCTCCTGCTCGGTGACAGGGACCGTTTCTGTTGCTTCGCCGGGCATGTTTGCTAACAAAAGACGGAGCAGTTAGTTCATAGGTAAACCAAACATGTTTAAGTTAACGATGTTTGATTTGTCAAGTACATTAGCTTTGTTATTAATAAGATATGTATATTCTATGAGTCACAGTTAATTGAACTTGTCGGGCTAGTAAGGTAACCCATGCTTTAGCTCGGAACCTTTAAATTAGCCACGTTATGCTACAAACAATTATTTAAGGACTGGCCGCACCACATTGATTTACACATAAAACACAGTTTAAATGTTAAACGAGTTGTCACTATCTTAAAGGCTATAATTTTAATCGAACTACCAATGTGATTGTTACAGGCCACACATCAAATAAAGAAAGCATGTTCTCCCCCATTTTGAGTAGCTTAACCGCGGTACAAGGCACATATATTTAACGTGGAAAATACAGGGAAATTGCGTTATTATCTAGTAACAAAAATTTGAATTTATTGTTGAAGACTGTTAATAGGACTGTAATATTTAGGAAATAACTGGATGGCATTAGATTTAGAATGGAGACACTCACCGACCGAAGATGCTATACCCAAGATGGCAACGAGAGAGAACTTGTGACCCCAGTTTCGAATCGGATATCCGGCTTGGCACAATTTCCTGTTCCGGGTTACCAACAAATCCATCTGTTCACCACACTGGTGTTTTTTGTCACAAAAATAACTATATTTTACAAATTCAGTCAACCCAAATTACGGTCAGGATGACAGAATTCATAATATTAAAGTATAATTAAGTGAAACTGTCAATAAAGAAAGCAGACAAATGTAAGGATGAAATGATTACAATTAAAGAATAAATCTATTTATCTTAATTATAAAAAACACCTGATAGATATTTACCAAACTGTATTTCCTAATACACAAAAAAGTGTTAAATTATTACCAAATTCAGCCAAAATGTACATTCCATCTCATTTCTAATGATGTTTGGACATCTAATGTTCGGTAGAAACATGTTATACAGTACGCTCGCTTTTTAGATTAGATTAAACTTTATTCATCCCGTATTTGGGAAATTCACTTTGTTGCAGTAGGAAGAAGGTGGAAACACAGACACAGGAAAATACATTGTAGACTTGCCTGCGTGGGTATCCTCTGGGTTTTCCGGTTCCCTCCCACATTCCAAAAACATGCATGGCAGGCTGATTGGACACTAAATTCCCCCTAGGTATGGGTGTGAGTGTGCATGGTTGTGGGTGTGAGTGTGCATGGTTGTCCATCTCCTTGTGCTCTGTGATCAGCTGGCCACCTGTTCAGGGTGTCCCCTGCCTCTGGCTCGCAGACAGCTGGGAATGGCTCCAGCACCCCCCGCAACCCCAATGAGGATAAAGCAGTTCAGAAAATGAGATGAGAAATTTGGATGTTTGGATTTTTTTTTTTTGCGTAATGCCGTTTTTTAAATTGATATCAGATGAATAGGACATTCTAAAACTACCATACAACAGAAGAGTAAAACAAACAGAAGACTAAATTCCTTTTGAAGTTTAATTATTAATGTGTCAATAACCACATAATAGACAGTTCACAATATGAACAAGATGAATAATAATGTTGTTGTTTTCAAAGAAAATGCACCCATATGGAAGCTCCAAAAGAATATGGTCAGCTCAAAATTCCTTTTGAAGATCTAAAAAAAAGAGTATGAGGAAAATTAATGACTTAAATATGCATCAACATCTATGTCATAGAGCAAAACATACCATTCTTTCTGAGAAGTTCTCCTTTCCGTGACTGAGAGAGCCCCTCCAAAAATGCATCAAAATACTTGATATATTTTGCCAGACTGGTTCTTTTGAAGTCTGTGAAAAGAGGGGAGTTGAGAGATTTAGTTACTTATTTTCTCAATTTATATATATTATTGGATGGCTAAAAATGTAAATAAGGAAAATGTGTTTTTCACACACACAATATTCTAGACACATAAGTTGCATTATTTAACTTTGCAACAAACAGATGGGCAGAGGACCAGAATAAAGTAACAATTACACACACAGAGCTGCCAACCTCCATCGACCCCATTTCAGGAGTACCCTTGTCCCATTTCCGGAGTGATTGCGATTCATGGAAAATCAATATAAAATGTAAAAAAAAAAAAGTAAGACAATTTAAATCAAACTATTATTATCATGTTTTTACATGATTTGAAATATTGTGTTTTTTGAAAACTATTGAAAAATTACAGCATGATGAAAATAAGTTAATCTTTGATTTTGGGTCCTTCTATGTGTGTTTTACATTCAGTAATTCCACCATGTGTCATGCTGAAGTCGCACATGCATGTCGGTCCTTTTGGAGACGGCTTCAACATAGGATATTTCGTCAAATATGAACCAATAAACTTCTGCGAGTGTCTGGGTTTCTTATTAGAAATGTCTTTCAAATTGCCATTCATTTTGCGATTAACCCAAGCAGGCACATTGATAAGCCTTACCAGTGCTGTGTACGCCTTCTTCCTTTAGATAGAACAACGCCGGAAATTATAGGATTTATTTCAAAACAAAAGACTGCTGGTTTAGTCAGCCTTAATACTTACTTCTCTTGTGAAAAAAACGAATATGAAAATGTTAAAGCGATAGAGGCTACCTATGCAATCGATTCCAAATCAACTGAAGTCGCACAAGACGAATCATTTGTCTAATCTTGTAACTCGTGTCATTGAATTCATCCGGTTTACAGTGCAGTTGAATCAAATGCGCAAGCCGTAGCAATGGTGTGAATTTCGAGGCATTTAAATTGGAAATGTGGTACTTTTCCGAAAAGGTTGCTTCCAAAAAAATGTAAGTGACATTTTTTTTGATTTCCAGAGTTTAGGGAGTTGTCCGGAGTCCCGGAGTTTACGTTGCTTGCCCGGAGTAAACTCCGGAAATTCTAGAGAAGTTGGCAGCTCTGCACACATATAACAGATATGGAATGAGTGTCTATCACCGATTTATGACCAAGAATCAGTCATTTGTAAAGGGGCGGTTTTCTACATTCTACATTCTTTACTTTGCTTAAATTGAATGGCTTCCAAAAAGTCACCTCTTATTTTATGTTTCTCTGCAGGTTCTTCCTCATTTTCCTTGACTTCTGAGTTTTCATCCTCTTCAACATCATCCACCCTGGCTTGATCCAACTCATTACAGATTAAACTACAAAGGGATTTAATCACCCAGATTACAGAATATCAACTAGACACAACATGAGATACTAAATTGTGTCTTACCTTATAGTGGGTACGATGAAGGGGTCAAACGTATCCAGTTCTGTGAGGTCCATGGGAACAGAGATTCGCCCTAACCAGTTTTGAAAAAGATAATTTCACATTGTAACTCCACTTCATGATAGAAAACCCCTCACACTCTACCTGTTTTAGGATGGACACTGAAGGGGCTCTTCAGCAAATGGTTCACCCCTTTACTGACATTCACATCCAGTCGTGGGTAACAGTACTGTAACATGATTTCTTTCTCAAAGTGCTGGCCCTTCTTGGCAGTCACCTAAGATAAAATAGCATGTCATAATCTTATAATGAAAAGAAATGCAATTATTGAACATAAACACAGATAGTCCAACC
This sequence comes from Stigmatopora argus, assembly GCF_051989625.1. Taxonomy (NCBI): domain Eukaryota; kingdom Metazoa; phylum Chordata; class Actinopteri; order Syngnathiformes; family Syngnathidae; genus Stigmatopora; species Stigmatopora argus. The sequence goes on along the minus strand of NC_135387.1, from coordinate 3,971,202 downwards.
TGTTTCTTTCTGGCTTGTTCCATGATGAGTTGCCACCTATTTTGGGGATTGTTTTCATTTATGAAGTCTTGCTGTAACTCTTTTCGAACATGTAGACTCCTGTTAAGGGCAATTCAATTTCCTGTTTATTTTTAATTTTTATTTTTTTACAGATGAAAAGGACAAGTTGAAAAACATAAGTTAAAAATGATATCATCAGGAACGAGGGCCAACACTTGTTCTACAGACTCTTTGCAGCCCAGTATGTCCTGCTCCTGCAATGCATACACAGAAAAGTATCGCTCCACCACTGTCAGAGATTCTCTGTTGAAAGCAGAAATAAAAACTCATTTTTAAACAATGTTTTTGTTGACGTATAGGACAATAGCAAAACTACAGAGAAATACCTAATAAAGGGATGAATTGGATCTGTCAGCACCACTTTCTTCACTGTTTCCTCACCACCCTATGGAAAAAAAATAAAAAATCAAACATACAAAGGCAGGGTCAACTTCTGGTGAAAGTAGTTTACCCTATTTATTCATGAAGAGTTCCCAAAATCTGTTACCTTGACCAAACTGAGGTATTCTGCCACTGCGGATCGAGCAGATACTGAAAGTGTCCTGGCGGCTTCATCACACACCCAACAATGAACACCTCTTCTGCCAGAATACACCCACAGGAGGTGCTGAAAACCAAAGTCCACTAGAATAACACAAGTTCAAATCAACATGATTTTAAGACATTGAAGGGACATACTGTACAACAAATGACGACATACCACGAAGAGCTCTGTCCAGGATCTGTATAGCGATGGTCATCAGGGTCCAGCACTTGGAACAAATATCTGCAGCACTGTAAACAAAGTTTACTCTAAAGTGGGGTCTCTCCAAACCCCAAAGGGGGTAAAACACATTTGATTATTAGTTGACCTGCAGCATCTTCTGACATCATCATAATCAGTCATGTCAATATCGAACACCAGTTCCTTCTCCAGAGCCTGGAAGGTTCCAGACTTGACTGTATTATGCTGACTGGGCTGAGAACAAAAATCAACAAACAGTGTTAATAATGGAATGCTGCCGAATTGCAGGATTATGCTCTCTCTCATACCCGGTGACTATAGACTGCTCCAATATCAATTTTGTAAGGGTTAATCTTCTGCATTTCCTTCTTCAATTCATTCGGAGTGGTAAAAGACTGGTAGCGGATGTATATGTCGTCTTTGAGGGTGAAGGAGAACTCTCGGTTCTGGAAATAATTTTTCTGCACTGATGTTGTAAATGGAGAGAGAAAAAAACAGACATATGAGTGTCATTTCATTCAGATGATTAACTGTAACATGCGTGGTAAAGATATTCCAACTTCTACTGCCATTGTAAACCACAGGTGCCATTTGAATTGAGATTGGTGGCATTGAATGATCATGTTTCATTTATACAAGTAGTAATATGCCGTAGTTACTGTGCGGTCAAAGTAAAAAACATTCGTTTTAGCCAGGAGATCAGGTTCGTCTATCGCCGTCAACGGCAAGCAGGTTGTTAAAAAGCAAGTAATACCATTAGCACACAAAACGTTATTATGGGGTTTCACCTCCTCCATAGCTGAGCCAGCGGTAGTACTGTGAAAAGGGAAAGAGTCGACGGTAGTAAAGTGGGAGTAAATCCGGTAGACTTGCTGAGTCGTAATTTGAAGATGACGATGAAGCTGACGGCATTTTGCAGTATATTCAGGTCGGTAAAATGCCAGTAATACATCAGATTCACAAGTTTCACAACAAAGCTAAATTGACAAGCGAACACAGCGCGGGAAAATGGCTACGTAATCACACAGAGCCAATGAGAAACGATCTAAGTCATGACGTAACCGAGACAGCAAAACAACTCTAGATTTTAAATCTCAGATGGAAACATAAATGACAATATTACAATAATATAATTAATATGCGCTATCCCTTAAATTCGATTTCGCTGCTGTGACATAGGCGAGCTTTGCTATGCCAATCAGGAACCGAGGTGCATTCTGGGAAAATTGGTGTGTCCTAGCGCCGATACACAATAAGATTTTTGATGAAAGGTCGCCGCGTGGGGTGTATTGTTGCGTAATATAAAACCAACACATTTTGAGTATGTAATCCTAAACAACAAGGTTGTAAAGGTCCGCCATGCTTTAAAAACTGCAAAATTTCAACCACAGCTGACATTTAAACCTTTCTAACTCCAGGGGGCGCAAGAGGTCTAAATCTGTAATTGTGGTGTACTTTTAATTCATTCATTTATTTTCGATTCAGCTCTTAAGTTCTCGAGGGTACTGAAGCCTCATGCCAGCCAACTGTGGGCAGTAGGCATTGAACACCCTGAAATGGATAACAGCCAATTGCAGGGCACAATGGTCTCATCTCCCAGCTCATTTTCTGAACCGCTTTATCCTCACTAGGGTCGCGGGGGGTCTATCCCAGCTAACTTTGGGGCCACAGGCGAGGGACACCCTGAATTTGGGGCCAGCCAATCGCAGGGCACAAGGAGACAAACAACCATTCAGTCATACCTAGGGGCAATTTAGAGTGTCAAATGCCATACTTGTCTTTGGAATGTGGGAGGAAACCGGAATACCCGGAGAAACCCCACACAGGCCCGGCGAGAACATGCAGGTGGATCCATCTGGATTTGAACCCAGGACTCCCACTGTGAAGCCGACACGCTAACCACTCATCCACCGGGCCACCTGGGTACAATGGTGATGTGGTAAAGATAAACAAAAAAATAAAAAATAAATTACAAATAAAAACAGATTACTAAGAGGAGCCCCACGAAGTTAAAATCTCCACACAGGAAGGTCGGAACTAGCTGGGAATTGAACCATCAAACTCAGAACTGTTAGGTAGATATGCTAAACACATTTTCAACCGCGCCTCCTCCAACCTTTGCTAACTTTCAAATTTTCCTCCATTAATTCATTTCCCCCTGGAGCCTGTCCGAGCCAACAACGGACCGAAAGTGGGATTCACCCTGAATAGGTTGCCATCCCAATGCAGAACTATCAAATAAATTCAGTATACATTTGTACCTGAATAAAAATTTAAAATGTAACCAGTAACAATAAAAGAGCCAGATCAACAAAAGAATAATATCCTTCAGTTCTAAAAATGAATGTTTATTGGTGATATGATTTATTAATATGTAATCAGTTCTACATTTTGTATAATTCGACAATAGAACCAATGGTTAACTACAATTTTTATGCATATTGATGTCAAAACCTATAAAACATGTTGGCGCTGTTGACTGAACATGCATGAATAGCGGGATGGCTTAATTTTTAAAACATGCTTGGCCAGGTTCAGTACTACTCAGTAGTGTTCGCTAAATGTAGGTCATATTGGCAGCTGCTATGAAGCAAGTTGACCAACATAAATAAATAGCCTGATGCCTGGCTGAGCTGAGTATGTCATGCTACTGCTATATCCCTTAACCAGCAAAATGATGGTTTTGTAAGCCACCTGATGGGGTAGTGCTTCACTTGCCTGACTTCGATGCAAGCAGGCGTAGGCTGGATTCCCGCTGGTGGTGGAATAATTATGAGTGCGAATGGTCCGCAACCCTTATGAGGATGCTCAGTAAGGAATATGAATGAATGAATAAGTCTGGATTGTCGATCACGTGACCGGACGTTTCGTCGACTGACACTTCGTCCCCGGGCGTTTCGTCGAACGGATGTTTCGTCGCCGGACAGTTCGTCGAACAGACATTTCGTCGACGGACAATTCGTCGACGGACAATTCGTCGACGGACAATTCGTCGCCGGATTCGCTCGCTCTCAAAATTATAATATTGAGAGAGAGCGAGAGTTTACTGTTGAAAGCGATCAACCAGGTAATCTCTCCAGGTACCGTCGAGCAATGTCAGAGGGAGCCGGAGCCAAAGAATTAAATGTCATCTCAACCAGATTTCATCCAAATATCTGCTTGGTTTCTTTGTGCAAACAATAATATATAAAATCAATGATGCTAATGTTAATTTTGCACCCCACATATATATATACATATATATATATATATATATATATATATATATATATATATATATATATATATATGTATAGCACATTTTCTCGTTGTATTTGTTGCTAAAAAAATTATGGCTGAATCAAGGGTACAGCTTACTATGTTGTCCTCTAATCATATGCTCTATTTCCTCTAAAATTGGTGACATTTTAGTATTCTCTGTTACTGTATATTTCAGATTACTGGAGCCATCTGTCATCTTCAGTATGTGGCATAATCATGACAGCACGGGGCCTCAGTTTCCCTTTCTCGGCAGCAGTCATATTTAGTTGTTTAATGAAGATATCAACTCACAAATATCACATTTGGAAAATATCCAAATTTCCCATCTCATTTTCTGGGGGGTGCTGGAGCCTATCCCAGCTGATTCCGGGCCAGAGGCAGGGGACACCCTGAATCGGTGGCCAGCCGACTGCAGGGCACAAGGAGACAGACAACCATGCACACTCACACCCATACCTAGGGGCAATTTAGAATGTCCAATCAGCCTACCATGCATGTTTTTTGGAATGTGGGAGTAAACCGGAGTACCCGGAGGAAACCCACGCAGGCCCGGCGAGAGAAAGTAAACTCCACGCAGGTGGACCGACAAGGATTTGAACCCTGGACCCCAGACCTGTGAGACCAACGCGCGAACCACTCTCTCCACCGGGCCGCCACACATCCAAATTTATATTTAAAATTACACGTGTGTAGGTAGCCATGTTGAATTCGTGTATACCACTTGAATGTTACTTAAATTGTAAAAGTAAACTCAATTTGGAATTTGTGGTGTATGTTACGAGTACCACCAGCGAGGGTCTTTTCTAGTGGTACACAAATGATTGACTGATATAGTAAATAAAATAAATAAATCAAAACAACATCTTTTAACCTTTAGCTCAAGATAACACCTAGTCGGAATGACATTCATATTAAAGGCAATTGATGCAAATGTATTTATGTTTGCAAAGGGCACATTTCGTAGTTCTCGGGAGATTTGATAAAGTACATACACATATAGACTCGAACAGAGATGCATGGGTAACAATGTAACAATGACTAATGATGACATAACAAGGAAGTACAGATAGTTTGGTGTTAAATGCGCCCCAACACACACACGCACACAGAAATCTAAGAATGGTTTGTAAACGTTCCCCTTTTCCTTAACATTATGCCTGATTACACTTACGCAGGGGTGGAGAACAAGTTAGACACAAAAAGCAAAAATTTTAAACTGAGAGTCAAAGAGCCACACCACACAGCATGCGGACAAAAAGACAGAGACACACACCAAAACACACAAATAAAACCATATTATTCACCATAAGACTTTCTTCCCCTCACAAAACAAAAATGTGTTCATTTCAAGGTAAGTGTCCACCCTCAACACACACATTAAATACTACTTTGTGTTACGAGCTCATTGCGTCGCTGCGTCGTCGCGGCGCGATCGGGAATATATTAGGACTCCTGCGCGGGAGACGCGAGTTGAATCGAGCCAGTTGGCTTCAAACAACATCCTTTAATAAATCAACAGGGATCTGTAAATCAACAATGGCACGGAAACAAAATGGCAGCATGCTGCGCGCACGCATGAACAGAAGTACGATCCGGCAATGGTCCTATGACTCATTGCTCCTTAAATAACAAAACAGGAAGCAATCAGCAGATTGACTGCAGCTGCTCCCTGACGGCACGTCAGGAGGGACAAACAGGCCACTCCTGACAGTACCTCCCCTCTAACGGACGGATCCTAGACGTCCTAATGCCGAATGTCCATTAAAAGCGAAAGACAAAAATCAGGCAGGGAGGGAGGGCATTTGAGCTCCGTTCTCATCGTCCGGGGGCGTCCCCGCCAGCCCGTGAAGAGACGAGAGAGGGGCCGGTCCGGCGGGCGTCCGCGCCGGCCGGTGACGAGGCGTAAGAGTGGCCGGTCCGGCGGGCGTCCGCGCCGGCCGGTGACGAGGCATGGGAGTGGCCGGCCCGGCGGGCGTCCGCGCCGGCCAGAGATAAGGCGAGGAAGTGGTCGGTCCGGCGGGCGTCCGCGCCGGCCGATGACGAGGCGTGGGCGTGGCCAGTCCGGCGGGCGTCCACGCCGGCCGGTGACGAGGTATCGAGGTGGGCGGTCAGGCGGGCGTCCGTGCCGGCCTAAGACGAGGCTTCGAGGTGGGCGGTCGGGTGGGCGTCCGCGCCGGCCTGAGACGAGGCTTAGGAGGGGCCTATCCGGCGGGCGTCCACGTCGGCCCTTGGAGAGGAGTGGGAGTAGCCGGTCCGGCGGGCCTCCCTGCTGGTCCTTAAGGTGCTGGCCAAGCCCCCTGCCCTTAACAGACACCAGAATCTTAGAACGGTCGTCGGGCACCTTTTTGCACCTTTTTCCCCATTCTTTATGCATGGTTTTGTGGATGTCTTACGGCAAACCTGATACTTCCCCATACCAGATGGAGTACAAATGAGTGAAATCTTAACCAAGAATTCATGCAACATGTTCTGAAAATAAATACGATAATTTTAATAATTTGACATGGCGGCCAAGTGGTTAGTGCGTCGGCCTCACAGTTCTGGGATTGTGGGTTCGATCCCAGGCCGATCCTCAGAGTTTGCATGTTCTCGCCGGACTTGCAGGGGTTTTCCCGGGTATTACAGTTTTCTCCCACATCCCAAAAACATGCACAGTAGGCTGGTTGAACACTCTAAATTGCACCTAGGTATGAGTGTGAGTGTGAATGGTTCTCCTTCGTTGTGCCCTGTGATTGGCTAGCCATCGTTTCAGGGTGTTGCCCACCTGGTGCCCTTAGTTAGCTGGGATATGCTCCAGCACCCCCGCGACCCTTGTGTGGATATGCGGTTCAGAAAATGAATGAATAATTTGACACATTCTGCCTTCAATAAGCCACTTGGGACAGTTCCTCTCTGTTAAATGTAATGATGAAGTGCAAATAATAACCCAGAAGTCTTATGCGGGGTGGATTCGTGGAGCGAGTGGTTAGCACGGTCCTGGGTTCAAATGCAGGTCACGTCCACCTGTGTAAAGTTTGCATGTTATCCCGGGGCTGCGTGGGTTTTCTCCGGGTACCCCGGTTTCCTCCCACATGCCAAAAACATGCATGGTAGGCTGATTGGACACTCTAAATCTCCTCCTAGGTATGGGTGTGTGTGCATAGTTGTCTGTCTCCTTGCGCCCTGCGATCGGCTGGCCACCGATTCAGGGTGTCCCCCGCCTCTGGCCCGGAGTCAGCTGGGATAGGCTCCAGCACCCCCAGCGACCCTAATGAGGATGAAGCGTTTCAGAAAATAAGATGAGAAGTCTTATGCACGACACTCCCCCAGTTTTGGCTCGCGAATGCACACTCGCTTGCCCATTGGTTGGCGTCACAATATAAAACTCCCGCAGTGGTTCGCTCACTTTAACACCAAGAATCAGCCCGAAGGAGACGCTCAAGCTACAGCCGGGTGGATTTAGGATATTGCCAGGCTGTCTTGATTTGTTCTCTACTGGTTAATTGTTCCACAATTGATCCCCAGCATGAAGGAAAGACGCCTTCCGCAACCTTTTGTAGCGCGCTGCAAATTAGTGTTGGTTGGTGATGTTCAATGCGGTAAAACCGCCATGCTTCAAGTGCTGGCCAAGGACTGCTACCCGGAGGTAAGAGATTGATTCCTGCACCACGCCATCGTCAGCATGCGAGCTTCGCCATCTTCTCTCATTAATCTAAATCAGAGCTGTAAACATTTCAGACAAATTCAAAATAGATGCCAGCTACCTCTACATTAAGTTTATTATCGTCGTATGCGTGTCAAAACTTGCTACATGCAATTTGCCAATTGTACTGATGTGTATCTCACTCGGACGCCCCGAATAAAGTGTTCATACAAATAGGTAATATAAAAAAATAAAAAAACGACCAGTTTTGGTCATCACTGCACAGAGGGATTAATATAAAAATGAATTTATTGTGGTTGCTTTGTGTCCTATGAGAGGCGCTTCCTATATTTTGACACATTCAACTTGGTAATATAAATAAATTCAATATTGGTAATGATATCACACAAATTGCATATTGTATAATGTTAATATTGCAATGATTTTTTTCATCTTAAAATGAATGACGCAAAGGTCTCCCCCTCCTCTGTAGACCTATGTCCCGACTGTGTTTGAGAACTACACTGCCTCTATGGAGCTTGACGGCCAACGTGTTGAGCTCAGTCTTTGGGACACATCAGGTACCAATTTATCACTGCTATTAACTGTTTTTTCCCCGTTTTCTTAATTTGTTGGATGCCATTTGCTGTGACATATATGCTTCCCAGTTTGACTTGGAGGTTCTGAGCGCTATCACACGCTGCCAGGTCCCAGTCAAATTGGTTTGGACGTCCGTCAGTGTCAATGGCACACTGCGACATGAACATTCACTGCCAAAATAGAGATTGTGTGCATAGCTGTGAGTGACTGACAGGGGACAATAACTAGCAAAAAATAAATTTTCTTGAACACAAAATGAAATACTGTGCACGGAGCACACTTGAGTACTCCAAATATGCATTTGTGCTGGCTATTTCCCATTATGTAATTGTGCTACAAATCAAACGCATTATCAACTCGCCCATAGATAGACCTGGAAATGTACACTGGGAAGCAGAAAGTGATGAAATTCAGATATTTATCTGATTTTCATATAGAGAAGGATATTAAGCTTTTTAAAAATTTAGAGTAGATTGATGTAATAAAATATGATAGGATTATATGGCTCTCAAAAAATATTGAAAATGCTATGTGACAAGCACTCCTTCAAGGTTTTAGCTCCTGTCATTGTCAGATTTAGTGGAGGAGTAATGTACTCGAACCGATGAAGATCCCGTTATTATGATGACTATCACAAGTTCCAAAAATATTCATAATCAGTGACTAGTGTAGTTCGGCCAATACAAATATTTATTCTTCTGGATATCACAACAGGTTCTTCCTTCGTATACTAAAATCTGAATATATGTAAGTGGGTGAAACTGTGCATGGAACACTAACATAATGAAAATGTTATATAAGTATGATCAATAAAGGAAAATCTGTCCTCTCCAATATAGATTTCTTTTATAATGGCATAGACTGTGGCACTATGTTTGGAGAAGGTTGACCTGTGCCATTTGACTTGCAAAAAGCTTGTTTATTTTAGTAAAAGGGTTGCTTGAGACATGCAGGGGGTAGTACTAATAATGTCCTTTTTTCCCCCACTTACCATATTTTCTCGCATATATGCTGTATTTGTCACAAAAAAAAAAAGATGACTGAATCGAGGGTACGGCCTATATGTGCACAAATTAGACTTGACATGCACGAAATGCTGTAACGCAAGAGAATGCGGCTGATACCATGTAATAAAACCATGTCTTGTCTGTTTTATTTGGATAGGCAGACGGGTCTTTAATGTGTAGGTATGCTAAGTGTAAGATGTTTCCCTCAATTTCACTGCCTTTTATTTCTCACATTTTATATCAGATTGGCTGGTAGATGTCAGGTGTCACCTTATTTGGAAAATAAAAAAATAGTAGTGGTCATTTCATTCTTCATTGAATTTGGATTTATTTATATAGCTAACAGTCAAGCTTTGGCTTTCATACGAATCACAACGTATGTGACACATTCAACTTCAATTCAACTTGTCCTACAGTTAAAAACACTGACAGTATGCTAGATTGACTTTTTGACTGATAAAGGGAAATGATTGGAAACCCCACATGACTATTATAAAACAAAAGGTTATTTTGGATTGAATTCCCTTTCATTGCACGTTGTCAGAGCAAGGTAATGACCAAAAATATCCTCAGTATTCTCTTTTGTTGTTCAGTGTGCTGAAATACAGCATATTTCTGTGTATATAGGTAAATAGTCATTTGTTTTTCTTGCTTAACATATGTATGGTGATATGCAAAATAAAATAATATATTGTATAATGCATAGTGTGATATATTAGGTTTTATATATATGTAGGCTGACCATTTTAGGTCAGTTGTTTGAAAAGTACCTAGTGTGGGCTCCCTTGTCTTATATCATTCCTTGGTTGTTATGTAAAGCTGAAGATACAGACTGAGTTGTAGGAGTCTTGTGTTGCAGAGGCCAAGTTCTTTGCTTAGAATTTAATATTACTAGATCAGGTTCTGATATATTTATAGTTTTAGTTTTTACAAGGAAATACTGTTGCAGATATTTACACTCCTCAGGAAAATGTTGGAAGTGTGTGGAATAAAATCTTGGTGTTATTGTTATGTGGAGACAATGGAGAATCGACATCCTGTCAGTTTCTTTTAGCACAGAGGCATTCCACAAGCTCAAAATAGCTTCATCACCAGAAGATGGCTTTTTCACTGAATTTTAAAAAAGTATAATTTTTCAGTAACTCTGGTTTGGTTGCCTGATGGTGTAGGGGTTCACTTGGCTGACTTCGGTGCGGGCAGGCGCGGGCTCCATTCCCGCTGGTGGTGGTATGGATGAGAGTGCAAATGGCCGTCTGTCTCTCTGTGTGCCCTACGGCTTACTGGCGACCACTTTAGGGTGTAGTCTGCCTTTCACCCCCAGTCAGGTGGGATAATCTCCAGCAATCCACACAACCCTTTTGAGGATGCATGGTACGGACGATGAAAGCATGAGTAACTCTAGTTTGTCGATCAATGTCAGAGGAAGCCAAAGTATGAAATGTGATCTCAACCAAATTTCATGCATATTGTGCTTGATTTCATTGTACGATAATATAGAAAATCACTGATGCCAATGTAAAATTTGTACCTTCCTCCACCCTTAAAGGTTCCCCATACTACAACAATGTTAGGCCCCTCTGCTACAGTGACTCAGATGCAGTGCTTTTGTGCTTTGACATCAGCAGACCAGACTCAGTAGACAATGCGCTGAAGAAGGTAACAACAGCTAGACTGTGAATACAAAAATTCCATTGTAGGTGTTGACATTAATCAAACAACCTTGTGTTATCCAACTAAAATAATAGCCTTTTTTTGCAGTGGAAAGCAGAGATACAGGATTTTTGCCCCTGCACACGGATCCTGCTAATAGGATGCAAAACAGATTTGCGCACAGATGTGTGCACGCGTATGGAACTGTCCAATCAGAAACAGACGCCAATCTCCCATGAGCAGGTATGTTCTCATTCCCCTATTTTGTTTTAGCTACATTTGCTGTTGGTGAGGTTCAACAATCAACCTCAATGGAGAAATTAAGCAAGCACTATCCTTATTTTTAGGGAGGACCTAAACTTCTTTGACATGCCACACGGCCACAGAATCACCCTGTAAAATTTAAATTATAGAAAAAAAAATCCTCAAGTATTTAAAAATAAGACTCCAGAATCATGCAAAATTAGGGAATTGTTTCTACTCTTAATGTTGGGTGATGGCTTTTGGGACTTTAGTTTAAATTTGTAGTCTTGGCTTTTTCCTGTGTCAACTTGTGATTGCCCATTGACTTCAACCTTTTCTGGTGATTGCCCATTGACTTCACTTCTCCTTGTGATTTCTCATTGACTTCACCTGTCATTTCCGTGGCCCCTGGTGTCTTTCCTGCTCACTGCCTCTCGTGTCACCCATGTGACCCATGCCTAATTGTCTCACCCACCCTATGTCTGTGTATTTGTCAGTTCTTGTCAGATCTGCTGTTCATGCCCGTTTCTACCTTGCCCTATTCGGTCCTGTTCCTTGCTGGTCCTGTTCATGTTTGTGCTTCTTGTGCTTCGTCCCACTATCACAAATGTTTACACACTAATAAATGATAAAATTCTAAAACAAGAGTATAAAAAAATTAATTATAAAGACTCACAGAGATTCATAACGATTGAAATTGTACAATAAAGGTAATGTATGTAATGAGGTGTCTCTGCATAGTTGAAACCGATAACGTTAGAGGAGGTAAGGATCCGGCAGTGAGTGTATGACTCAAATAAAAAACGAGTAGGTAGTCGAGTAGACATTTTGTCTTTGTAGTGTGACAAGTTGGATGAAATTGAAAGTAGATCAGAGGAGGAAGTCCTGAAGAACATGATTCTGTGGAGATTTTATCATTGAAGCTTATCCTGGAGGGAGAATCGGGGGGACTAAAACACTGACTGCCACAGTAGTGACACGAAACGGAGGAGGTTCCAGTGCGCGAAGAAGCCAACCCATGTGCATCCCTTCTGGTAACAACTCTGACATTCCTGTCAGAGAGTAATGGTGTGGTATTGAATCTGTGTTTTGCCTTTTTTCGTTTATTTTACAAGGAAAGAGACTATGACATGTGACTCAGTTAAGTCGACTCTATCAAATTCAGTAAAGTACCCCCTGAGCTGATGGTATGACTTTAAGGGGAACTCCACATTATATAAAGGATGGCCACACATTATTCACCCTCGGGCTCACACTACAAGACGTGGAATTTGAGCTAATACTCTCTGCGAGGATTATACACTCAAAAAACACCTCAAAATGTAAATGACATCCAGCTGTTCTGTGACAGTCGGGGTTTATACAGGGCTACTGGGCCAAGTAATTACAACTTCTTCTGCTCTTCTCGGCAGGGTTGTTCCTGGGCTAAGCAGCTCGGAGCTGAGGCGTACCTGGAGTGCTCAGCCTTCACGTCAGAGAAGAGCATCCACAGTGTTTTCCGTGCGGCAGCCATGGCCTGCATGAACAAACTCCAACCGACCGACAAGCCCAGCCCGGTCCGCCGCCTCTCCAAGAGACTCCTACAACTGCCCAGCAAGACAGAGCTCGTCTCCTCCACTTTTAGCAAAGAGAAGTCAAAAAGCTGCACAATCATGTGAACACACAGTGGATGCACAACAGGACAAGTAAACGACTGATGGTTCAGCAGAGTGATGTGGATTTTTAATAGACTAGATACTCTTCACTTGTCCTGATATACACCCATTATGAGCTGAGACAGATCAACAGACCTGACTCGTTGCAGGGTTGAGGTCATCCAAGATCTAAGTGGATAGGATGAATGCTGCATTTTAACACATTACCTTTATTATCACCCATTTAAAATTCAAAGCAGTGCCATGGCTATCCATCTGTCTGGAAGACATCGAAATCAACTAATTGGACTCTTTATTAGATACACCTGCATATCGTGAGGATGTAGCAAAAATCAGACACACGATTACTGTGGTTCTCTTCTTGCATGCATGTGAGTGTGTGTTTTGGTTCTGTGTTGTGTGCCTAAAATTATATGTATATATATGCAGCAGAGTGTAAATAAAAAAATCCCCTTGAGGGATTACAATGAGTATGCATTAAAAGTAAATACATTTAGTTACTGTTGATGAGACATAAACTGTAGTTTTTTTTTACTATTACAACCACGCATCGTTAAATAATTCAGCCAAAGTCAACATGACGTATTATGGCATACCTTTTTAAATATTGTACTTGAGCTAACATTGTGCAGGTGTACATATATGTTACTTACAAAGGTTTAATGTCTATAAGTAGTATTGTTTTGCCTCAATGTTGTCATTTTTGAATGGCACCAAGATGCGCAATGAACCACAGTGTGAAACCCCCTAAAACATCAGTCCTTGAAAGCTTAATTTCCTCGCTGCCACTTTGCTAGTTTTCATGTGGATTAAAGCTGACAGTGAAGAAAGTAGCAGCAAGGGTAGTGGTCTCGCACAAAGACCGCTGGATTGCAAATTCAGTGGGAGGATGAACTCAAGGGATGAGATATGACTCAGCACTCGTGTACCTTACAGTCTAGAGGCGCATCAACTTTAAGCCTTGATTTAAATGTTGAATGTGAGAACATCATCTCGAGATGCCTGCAATATTCTTTTATTTTATTTTTTTATACACAATTTTAGTTCATTTTTCATGAGCCTTTAAGAAACTTGGTCAGTAGCTGGGTAGTTATGCAACGTTTGCCTTGTTAGCATTACTACACATGTCCTGACATGATCCTGATCAGCAGGGGTGAGCAGAATAAGCTGGTCATGTTTGCAGAAAGGCTTTAAAAAAATCTTTTTAGACTACTAGCTATCTCAAATCATAGGCTGCCATTGACTGCGAGGGATGTTTAATCCATTTGGAGTGGGAGCTGCCAGCCTCTCTCCAGTTAAATGGATGAGGCATCTATTACCATCAATGGCACTGAAAAATGAGTGGGTGACATTTATATGGAATTAGAAGAGCAATTTTTAGTCACAACCAATTAGTTAAGTGTTTATTTTGTGTTTGAACCTGTCTCAATTCTTGTGTTCACTTGATTCTTCAGGCATTTGTGCCTGTTGACTGCTAAGATAATGGAAGGCTAGATGATTTGTAGGTCTGCACCAAGAAGACTGGGGTTGTCTGCTAATAGAGACCACTGGAATTGAACATGTTGCCTAGCAACAGTGTGCAGGGTTCCTGTCTTACACAGAGATGGAGAGAGGGTGCCTCACCTTTCATTCGTAGCATTAGACACAAGCCATGGCCAAAGTCATGTGGTCTGCTAACAAAGATAGAAATCTCAAAGACCGGATCGGTAGCAAGCGAGAGAAGAACATTGAAACAACTTCTCCAATACTGATGATTTGTTCCACAGTACTTTAAGAGCATTTGGATTCCCAAACAAAACATCTGTTTGCTCCTTTGCTTGGTTTATTTTTGTACATACATGTCCTTGCCTGTTTAAAATAATGTTTCGGTGAACTTGACAGAAAATGGCTTAAAATATTGATTGAATTCTGTATTTGTTCTTGCCATAAACAATTTTTTCATCCTCAAAATATTTATTTAAATAAAAGTGGTATAAAAAATGTAAAAGCACATTTTCTACTATGATTAAAAAAAATTAACAGCCATATCTAAGTAGAGCCAACTATTTGGCTAAACAAATTCAAGAAAAGACAGTGTTTAGTCTATTATCTCTCAAGCAAAAGGGATATTATGTCCTTTTCCCCCAGTCAAGGTGACAGGATTTCATTTTACAGTCTTATTAAAACCAGGACAAGGCCTATTTGTCTATACAATTTTATGACTGAAAGGCCAATTTCTTTCTATTAAACTGTGACTCAAGAATATACAATTTAATATGTGCTCTTTAACACATTAATAAAATATGCGCTGTGTCAATTACTAAACCATGAAGAAAATCCATCAATTGATGGCAATAGTTGTTTGGATAGATTTGATGTCTACATCAGTTGATGACAGCCAGTGAGTTTAGTGTAATGTGGCGTTCGCCTAGCAAGTGTATCCTGTTAGAGTGACTTACTGTTTGAAAATTGTCAATCTACTGAACAAATATGTGCAACCTTGTGGTGTAGAGGTTCACTTGCCTGACTTCAGTGCGGGCAGGCGTGGGCTTGATTCCCGCTGGTGGCGGTATGTTTGGGAGTGCGGATGGTTGCTTGTCTCTCTGTATTCGCTGTGACTGACTGGCGATCAGTCTAGGGCACGTGTCAAACCGATTCCACCGAGGGCCGCAGTGGGTCCTGGTCTTTGTTCCAACCGATCCAGTGCCGACATTTTAACCAATCAGGTGTCTTCTAAAATAAGTAGCACTTGATTTTAAGTAACTGATTACACTTGCAAAAGGTATCCTCTTGTTGAGTTGGAATGAAAACCTGCACCCACTGCGGCCCTTTGAGGACCGGTTTGACACCCCTGGTCTAGAGTGTAGTCTGCCTTTTGCCCTTTCGAGGATGGGTGGTATGGCAGATGAATGAATTCACTTGGTTTAGGATTTCTTTTTTTTCGCAGTTGTGCCAGACACAAATATACTATGGCCATCCTCTGTGTCAGAACAAACCTTTGTAGGTAATACCACTGAAGCATGAGAGCAGCCTTGGGGATAAAACCCCTCCCCCAGCAAACACAATCATGCATGTGCAAAGCCACATGTACAGCATACTGTATGTAGGCCTGCATCCATTTGTATGATTCATTTTAAAAACCTGTCACTTTGTATTGGTAATCTGAAAATATAAAAGTGACTTTCTCAAATTGGGTCATCTTATTCGAGTAGCTCAGGTGGGATAAAATGACACTGCACACTAGGTTTTGGGCATAATTCAAACCCCACTTCGTTGCCCCAACGTTGTACGTGTTGCGGTTGTTCAGCCAAAGATTTCTGGGGTGGTTTCAAAAAATCTAATTTTAATGCATGACACTACTTAGGAAAGGGGTCTTCAATGTATTCAACAAACGGTGTAAGATTTAAGTCCAAACATTCATTCATTCATCTTCCATACTGCGCATCCTCGAATGGGTTACGGGGGTTGCTGGAGCCTAACACAGCTGACTTTGGGCGAAAGGCAGACTAACCTTAGACTGGTCGCCAGTCAGCCGTAGGGCCCACAGAGAGACAAACGACCATCCGCACTCACAATCCTATCGCCACCCGCGGGAATCGAGCCCACGCCTGCAAGCACCGAAGTCAGGCAAGTGAACCTCTACATTACGAGGCGGCCCAACCAAACATGATGACAGCATTTCACCAATTGGGTGTCTTACAAGTGTAATCAATCGATTGCATTCAAGTTCTGCCTGTTTCAGCAGGAACTTTAATGGTTAAACCAGGGGTCGGCAACCCAAAATGTTGAAAGGCCCACATCGGACAGAAAAAAACAAATATGTCAGGGGTCACAAAAAATGTTGAAGCCCTAAAATGAATGTAACACATGTGGTATATATATGTATATATATATATATATATATATATATATATATATATATATATATATATATATATATATATATATATATATATATATATATATATATCTCCATTATCCTACTATAACTATACAGCATACTACAAAATGACTAAGTTAGCTACAAATACATCATGAGCATCCATGATTAAATGTTTATTTTCCCTGCAGTGCATTCTTTTGAGAACCATGTGACTGATCTGTACGATGCTGCCCCAAGTTTAATTTCATGACAATATTAATAATTTATGTTTCATTGCTTTGATGAAATTAAAGAAATGCAATAAAGAAATCAACTTTTTTATGTCACTTTTATTTTGAGGATTCAACAAAACAACAACAATGAACGTGTGTGATGTGCCATTTCACCATCTGTGAATGGTTTTCCATGCTTTATGGTACTCGGATGATTCGCCGAAAGACGTTTTGCCGACGGACGAAACTCGGCGACCTGTCCGTCGGCCAAACATCCGTCGGCGAAACGTCTTTCGGCGAATCATCCGGTCACGATGCTTTATTATCTCTCGGGTTGCAACAAAACTTGCAGAAGTAGTGGAGTTTGGATATGCAATCCACGACTTAAATCTATTTTTGCGCTCATCTAATTTCTTCAGAACTAATGCAGTCACACTTTTTCTCTCTTTCTCAACTGAAACTTGGCTTAAAATGTAGCATGCCATATTATCTACCCGGCCTCAATTCATTGTATATTAACTTTGGTATTCCTTTGATTTGCAAGAAATCTTATCAGGACCTGACGACGGTCTGCTCTCCAAATGACATGGATGTAATGGCTGAACATTTGGCATTCCTCAGCTATCACAGTTACACTCAGGATTCAGACAGTGTTGATTCGTGGCAATCTTATCGCACGAGCACAACGACAATACATTGACACAATTTCTGATATATGTCATCTAGTCTCCGTAAACATGGATTCCTCTTTGTCTGTCTCTCTTTAAGTATCATTTTACCTAATGTTTGATTCATCTTTCAAGGCATAAGAAATTGTAGTGTATTAACTATTACTGAAACTAAATAAAAAAAAAATTAAAAATAAAACATACTTGGTAAGGGCAGACCTTTGTGACTGAGTAGTAGGGCCAAACATAGAAAGAAAAATAAAATAGGCTTACCAGATTTAAGTCATAGCATTAGTCATAAAGTCAAAAAGACAAAAGTCATAATATTAGTCCCAGAATAAAGTTTTAGCAGTATTACATGACAATACGTATGGAGCAGTCTTGTGATGTAGGGGTTCACTCATCTGACTTCGGTGCGGGCAGGCGCAGGCATGATTCCTGCTGAGGACAGTATGTTTGTGAGTGCGAATGGTTATCTGTCTCTCTCTGTGCCCTACGGCTAACTGGGGACCAGTCTAGGGTGTAGTCTGCCTTTTGCCCCAAGTCAGCTGAGATAGGCTCCGGCAAACCCCACATGCATGGTAGGCGGATTGGACACTCTAAATTGCCCCTAGGTATGGGTGTGAGTGTGCATGGTTGTTTGTCTCCTTGTGCCTTGCGATTGGCTGGCCACCAATTCAGGGTGCCCCCCGCCTCTGGCCCGGAGACAGCTGGGTTCCAGCACCCCCTGTGACCCCAATGAAGATAAAGTGGTTCAGAAAATGAGATGAGATGATTTGTTTTTCACGGACTTCTAATTCAGACTAACTTAAGATTTGCTGTTATATTGTGTTATTGCTTAGTATTGATGGTTTCGATAATTGTGCTAAATGTGATGATTGTAGTACTTAAGAGATGTATTAAAACGGGTAAGTCTCCACTAATGACCTAAATACTAAATGCATGGGCAGCTACTGGACAATTCGTATTTATGATTTTAATAAAAGTGAGTTTTTCCACAACAGTAGGAGGATAAAAACAAAACTAGTTTTACAGTACAGTATGCGCATTTGCATTTGGGTGTAGGGAAGAAGAATGAAATGGCCACACTGCTGAATTATGGAGACAATTATAACCATATCCAGCACAACTTCTGGATAACAAATCATGCATGCAAGTAAGTTTCTCCAGGCCAAGAATGACACGTCTGCCACTGACGCATACTGATAGGAACTACTGAACTAGCCAGGTCAAGTGATCTCTCCTGTCTTGACATTTTGCATTTCCTGGATGGATTCAAGCCTGCATCTTACCACAGCTCAGGAACTTGACAGAGGAATGACTTTAGGCAGAGCAGATTTTTGTCTTTAACCTTCTGAGATTTCATAGAAAATGAACGCCACGGTGCGTATCTCATTACAGCGCCAGCACATCATTTA
The DNA here is from genome assembly GCF_051989625.1 of Stigmatopora argus. NCBI lineage: Eukaryota > Metazoa > Chordata > Actinopteri > Syngnathiformes > Syngnathidae > Stigmatopora > Stigmatopora argus. The sequence continues at coordinate 3,952,220 of NC_135387.1, read as the reverse complement.
TCAGAGATGGTAATGCGGACAAATAAAAACACTCAGATGAGGCTGTCTCTTATGAGAGAGATACAGCAGTAGAAAAGCAGACATAGGGCTGATGGGGGTTTGCAATATTATGCTCCTTGCTTACTGATCAGCTTTCCGCACTGACATATAGAGCACATTTTCACATCCCTTGCCAGTGCAGATACATACAAAATAGTAAGTGGTGCCACAGCTGCATTGACATCATAACTCTTGTCTGTTTTGAGAAATGCAGGGCATGTATTGGGCTCAGCTGGATAGAAGACAATCTCCAGTGTGCCATAATGTGGTTCAGTATCAGAGTCACTATGTTGTCCATTTGTCTCTCTGCAGTCATTTGGGGGTTTTTGTTGATCAAAAAATAGGCACCCAATTAACACATACAATTTATTCTATCCTCTAATGTGTAAGATTGTGTAGCACTGATTTTGTCTTTTATCCCTTTATAGGGTGACTATTTTTGGTTTAAAAAATTTAGCCTCACAATAATATTAACATTTCATGTAGTGGTGTGGCTTACATTACCCAAACTGTGATGTCCACATACGGGTAACTGGCGACCAGTCTAGGGTGTAGTCTGTCTTTGACTGAAGTTAGCTGGGTTAGGCCCTTTCATGGATGAGCGGTATGGAAGATGAATGAATGATGTCCACATATGTGGATGCCAGCCCTCAATCATAATCATATTATATTGTTTATTATTATTAATTATACTATTATGAAAAACTACAATCGACTGGCCACCAATTCAGGGTCTCCCCCGCCTCGTGCATGAAAGTCAGCTGGGATAGGCTCAAGCACCCCCCCACGGCCCTTTTAAGGATAAAGCAATTCAGAAAATGAATGAATGAACGAATATTAGTATGAAAAATTAATAAAGGAAATCTATTCATTCATCGTCCATACCGCGCATCCTTGTAAGGGTTGCGGGGGTTGCCGGAGCCTATCCCAGCTGACTTTGGGCAAAAGGGAGACTACACCCTAGGCTGGTTGCTAGTCAGCCGTAGGGCACACAGAAAGACAAACGACCACCGGGACCAACAGGAATCGAGCCCACGCCTGCCCGCACCGCAGTCAGGCGAGTGAACCTCTACAGTCTACACACTTTGAGGCGGCATAAAGGAAATTATAAATTAATAACAATAAAAATATACACTGTAGTTTTGGACCCCAACACCATCCTAAATTTGAAAAAATAATAATTATATTTTAAAAAAAATAAAAAGAATAGAAAATGAACAAACATTTTAAATAAATGAAAAAATAGTTATTTGTCTTTTAGCCATTTTTTTAAAGAGATGAAATGTATTTAAAATAAGTTGATTATCTTTTATGTTTTTAGGGGCATTTTTTAAATATATCAAATAAAATAAAATTTAAAAAATAAGAAAATTTGCTAACTAGTTGTCTGCCAACGACAATACCAGACATCCAATTCACATAAACTAGGACTGCGACTGACTGTGAATGCTCCTGTTTCAGTCCCATTGACGGCACTAGACGTCCAATCGATTTGATCTCTGTCGGTTGCCAGCCTTTACCTCTCATAAACAATTGGTCATCTTGCGCGGCCAATGAATAGCCAATAAAATATAATAATAATAAAATAAAATGAATCAGTGTGCCTATAAAGGGTTAAAATGCCAGTAAACATTCAAACACCCTAAAACCAAGTCATTTTTAACCATGAACCTAGATGTTTCAATGCATTCAGCTATAATGGCACTATTTGCAGCATGGGGGCATTCATGCACAGTGAAATGGTGTATGAATGTGTGTCAAATGTGCTGCGTATACTAAGCAGTTTATGTCATCTGCCCTCCATATTTCCTCATTCTGCCCAGTGGGAGTAAGTGAGGCATGTTTCATTTTGGGAATATTGCAGAACTAAGACTCAGTTTGTGCCTGCACGTAATTAATAGTTTTCTATGAAGTACAACAAATCAACACCCCTTCTACCTATCAGCTACCGTTCATCCACGCCATAACTAAACCCCGTCAAGCAGATGCACTCACTTTGATGTCCCTGTGCCCAGTTTCGCACACCCGGAGGGCACGTCAAGAGTGAGTTCTGTTCTCATTTTCTCTATTATACATTTTGCTTAAAACTCAAATTATTTGTGCAACCGTTTTTCACAGGTTGAGATTACTTCAATGTGATTGCCTTAATGTATGTACAAAACAGGTTCTATTCATCTCTGTGTTTTTGATCTACTGCTCCCACCACTAATGCTCACCACCAAAAATTTAAAAATGGTAAGATTTTTTTTCTTGGAACGTGTGCACAGCAATTCCAGCTGCCAACAACTGCTGACATCACCTGTCATAGCCTAATTAAATTGAAAGCCTCTATTGTGATTATACTAGCATAATGAGATTTAAAGCTTCACCATAAAGGGCATGCATAAAAACAAATCAGTAAATCAGTAGTCATAAAAAGATTTATATATACACTAAAAATGAAGTAGGGTAAAGAAAAAATGACTAAAGTGGTTAGCAGCACGTAAGGAAGCTATGTTAATTTAGGAGCCCCAGGTTGGGCAACTTGGGGATAAGAATGTCCGCTATTATTGTGTTATAAGCTGAGCTATAGTCAATGAAGAGCATTGTGACATAGCTCCCTCTTTTCTCAAGGTGGCTCAGTGCAGCGTGGAGGGTGGTGGTTATTGCATTCTTAGTGGACATTTGGACTTAATTAAGTGATTTCATCAAATAGTGTCTCTCTTAATATGTGTATGCATGCACTGTTATTAGTCTTCCTGTGCCCTTTGGTTGGCTGGCAAACAATTCAGGGTGTTCCCCTGTAGCCCATCCCAGCCCATTGTTGGCTGGGATGGGCTACAGCACCCCCAAGACTTTCTTGAGGATAAGCGCCTCGGAAAATGAATGAATAAGATCGTTTTTTGTTTGCTTTTCACTGTGTGATCAAGTAATAGTAATGCAATGAATTGTGTTTTTTTTTAATCGTCGGGTAAAGGGTATTGTTTTATCTATTACTTTTCCCTCATTATTTTATTCACTAAGTTATCAACTCAACTAACACAGTTTCTCCTTCAGAAGGGCAACGAACAGTTCTCTTGATCTTTTAGTGGAGGGGAAAGCAAGTCTAGAATATAAAGAGGTACTATTCTGCAGTTGTTTGATTCTACAAGATCTTCAATGAGATGAGAGTCGCCGTGCATTACATTTGTAGTCATTCACTCATTCATTTTCTGAAGCAATTTATCCTAAATTCGGGTCGCGGGGCACATCCTGAATCGGTGGCCAGCCGATCGCAGGGCACAAGGAGACAGACAAACTTGCACACTCACACCCATACCTAGGGGAAATTTGGAGTGTCCAATCAACCTACCATACATGTTCTTGGAATGTGGGAGGAAAACGGAGTACCTGGAGAAAACCCACACAGGCCCAGGGAGAACATGCAAACTCCACACAGGTGGACCAACCTGGATTTGAACCCACGACCCCAGAGCTGTGAGGCCGACCTGCTACCCACTCAACCCGCCGGGCTGCCTGTATTTGTAGTCCCCTTGTATAAAAATTTGATTGGATTGCCTTTTTAAAAACGTGTTTTTAGCGTGTGTCCGTATGTTTAAGATGGTGTATGTTTAAGCTTGCCATGCCTTGCTGCGCCTTTAAATGTGGTGTGTCTTGTGTGTGTGTCAAATACAGAAATAGCACTCGTTACTGACACTGCGCCTTTAAATGCGGTGCACCATACAGTCGTGAAAATATGGTATATTTGTTTCTCCGGCGGAATGGAACTAAGTGGTTTGAAAAACCAGTACTGATGCGCGGACCAGTGGTTGGAGATCTCTGCATTAGCCAACAAGAGCAGCAGTTGGAGACAATTGGGCAAAGTTACAATAATGGCTGTACAAAAGTTTCTTTTTTCTAGAAAAGTAGAGTGGGACCTTTAGTTATGAAATTAATTGGTTCCAGAACTTGTTTTGTAATTTTGATTTTCATGAGTATTTTTGTCATGTTTTCTGGTTTGGGCATTTTCCTTTGTATTTCCTGTCCATGTGATTATTTTGATAATTATGAATTCAACTTAGCATTAAATAGAACTTGCAATATCACTCACGGATGAATAACAGAGCCCGCTTCATTTCATACGCACCAGTAATTTGAAATAATGAACGAAGTTGCTTTGCCCACACTGGGGAAAAAAAACCAAAACATGGAGTAGACAACCAATGAGCAGACAGGAGATTGTCAAGCAGGACACAACTCTACCGTGACAATTTCAAAATAAAATAACAGATACAGGAAGTGTATTTACGTTTTGGTGGATTTCTTAACTTGGATCTTGTTTTCGTATATTGGAACAGAAATTTGCATATCAAATGGTTTCATGACCTGGAAATTTTGTAAGTAGACACCACAGATGGTTCAAAAGCACAACTGATTCAAATATTTAGTTAACCAGAATGCATCTTTCTGCTTTCCATATAGGGTGATTGGCAATAATTTCACACATGGTAGTTTGGTCAGTAGTTGTTGCAGGAACTGGAAAAAAGGCTTTAATTATCTTTGGCAAAGAGATCACATAAAATTGTTGTTTTTCTAATGTTTTTTTTTAACACATTACTTCACACAAATTACCATCCTTTGCACCTCCAGTGAGGGGAAACGCCTCTGCCTTCAGAACCTACTAAAAACCCGTGTGATGTAACGTACCAGAATGCCCCGAAATTTGTCAATCGCAATGTGTGAGAATTGGGAACAAACATGAACGCAATCTTTATATAACAGATATGGTTATTCAATTGATATGGCGTATGATAGTATAATGTGTAAATCAGTGGTGTGTCGTCAAGGCCTTCAAGGCCTTCTCTGCTGGCCTAAGAAATATCTGAATCACAGACTGATGTTAATTATATTTTGTTGTCTTTTCCCGGGGAAATCACCCCCCTGGCCCGGTTGTAATGTCTGAAAAGCTCCAGTATTTGTATTTAATCATTAAATGCTGCTAGGAAGTGGATTTTACCCCAATTTAGTGCATTTTTTTTGCCGTTTCCCGTATGGACGTATCGATGTTCATTGCTGTCTTTTTCCCGGGTAAATGATACTCCGGGCCCGCTTCTGATGTCTTTTTGTGTCGTAGCTGTAGCTGCAGTAGAGGTTTTATAGCCATAAAATAGTTTTTGCTGAAGGCGTCACTAGGAAATGCACGGACCACCACTGGTGTAAATATAAAACAACATAAGCACACTAGATTTGGAGGAAAAAAAAATGACGTGTTATAAAATAAAAATTCAACTAAACACATTTATTTTTCGAATCATTCCCGTCATTTACAGTTATTTATTAATTTATTTTCTGGACTGCTTATCCTCACAAGGATTGCAGGGGATGCTGGAGCCTATCCCAGCCAAGTATGGGCACCAGGCAGAGGACACCCTAAATTAGTGGCCAGTCAATCGCAGGGCACAAAGAGACGGAGAACCATTCATATTTACACTCATACCAAAGGGCAATTCAGAGGGTTTAACCAGCCTGTCAAGCATGTTTTTGGGATGTGGTAGGAACCAGAATACCAGGAGAAAACCCAGGGAGAACACGCAAACTCCACACAGTGAGGACCCAACTCAGATTGAACCCCAGGACTGTGAGGCCAATAATCAGTCGCTCACGACCCTCCTTATTTACGGTCAATGAACCCGAAATGTACATAAAACACGCTTGCCACCTTGTGTTGGAGTTGAGCAGTTAATGTCCTTATTTTTGAACAGGCGTTTAGGTGTTCAAAAACTTTGGCATTTCTTCTTGCAGGGAAATGTAGTTTACAAGTGGCATGTCCAACTCAAGCTAAGGTCCTTCAATACTACAATTCCCACAATTCTTAGTTGACTTTCCTTGCGTCGAATTATATACAGTTTTCGTTATACGACGTACATTTAACGCTGGTGTTTTGTTTACAAGTGATATAGGTAAGTTAAAGATTTATTGACATTTGGCTTTAATATAAAGTCAGTCTTAATATAAGTTTTGTTGACACGGAATTTACTCTGTTGCTATTTTTTTTTAGCTCAATGTAGTGCTCGTGCTAGTGCTTCACGATGTGCAATGAAACAGCAGATTGAAAGGAAACGTATTCTGTTATCTTATCTTCTAATTTTTTATTCGTAAAATACACAATTAAAAGTCCATATCTACATGCACATGTATGCATATCCAGCATTATCGTATGTTACTCCAAGTTGGCATGGTCATGCTGGGAAGGATACATTCTCTTTTGATACAGCTGTACCTAATGCGCAAGCTATGTGATTGTAAAGACTAAGGAAGTTTATAAAATATCTCGTTGTACAGGGCGGCCCGGTGGAGCGAGTGGTTAGCGCGTCGGCCTCACAGCTCTGGGGTCCTGGTTTCAAATCCAGGTCACGTCCATTTGTGTGGAATTTGCATGTTCTCCCCGGGCCTGCGTGGGTTTTCTCCGGGTACTTCGGTTTCCGCTCACATTCCAAAAGCATGCAAGGTAGGCTGATTGGGCACTCTAAATTGCCCCTAGGTATGAGTGCTCCTTGTGCCCTGCGATCGGCTGGCCATTGATTCAGGGTGTTCACCGCCTCGGGCCCGGAGTCAGCTGGGATAGGCTCCAGCATCCTCTCATGACCCTAATGTTGATAAAGCGGTTCAGAAAATGAGATGAAATCTCTTTGTACATAGGCAATGCAATCAATCATCTCTGTGCAATCTGTATCCCTTCAGATGGCAGCCGATTCCTTGGATAAGAAAGATGTTGACTCCTCAGGGACCAAAGACAGAGAGAAGAAACGCAGCCGCTCACGGGAAAGAGAGCGAAAACCATCACCTGTTCGCAAACGGCGTCGATCTGGTGATCGGAATCACTCAAAATCTGCAGAGAGGTAACTGTTAATTAGGAACTTCTCAAATACAATGGTACATTTTGTACGTTGCTGTAGTTTAATTTGTATCATCTTTTGTTTTCTAATGTGAATATAGAGACCGCCGTGTAAAAGACAGGGAAAAGGAACGTGACAGAGAAAAGGACAGAGACAGGAACCGTAAGGATAGTAATCGGCGTGATAAAGACCGCAGTCGACGCTCCAGGTACAAAGCTTCATGTTTTTCCCACTGGCTTTTTTCATATGGGAACTCAGGGTTCCTACAATGCTCCTAAAACATACATCCAAATCAGGTGTGGGGAAACTGGTCCTCAGGGGCCACAGTGGGTCCAACTGATCTAGCACAGACAGTTTAACCAATGAGTTTTTTGCTAAAACATAGAGTGCCTGACTGCAATCTACTGATTGCACTTGTAGGAAGGATAGTAGATTGCTGAAACGGTGTTCTCTTGATTGGTTGGACCGCTTTAAATTGTTTTGTTACATTTTCCCAAGGAGTATTTCACCTAAATCGAAGGATGTCAAGCTAAGAGTTGAGAAGGAAATAAAAGCAGAGGAAGATGATGATGACAAAAAGAAAAAAGAAAAGGTCTGATCTGGCTGAGAATTTTATGTTGTAACATTTGGAAAGGCCGTTTAACCCATCTTCCCTCTTTTCAGGTGCAGCCGTTATCTTTGGAGGAACTCCTCGCAAAGAAAAAAGCGGAGGAAGAAGCAGAGGCAAAGGTAGGGAGTTCTCTGAGGAGAACTTGCCCAGCCTTAAGTCCCTCTATCACCCCAGGGGGTATTTAACTGAATTCAATAGATTTGACTTCACTGAGCCACATTCTATAGCCTTTTTATTTTTCAAGAAAATCAATCATTTTTATTGGAAAAATGCCTAATATATGCTGTATATGGAACGATGGATACGTGTTCTGTAGGATATTGCACTGACACAAATACTACAGATATAAGCTTCTATTTCTTTCCTTCGGACCAAGCTGTGAGCTGAGTTATTTGAGCACATAGAGTTTGACCAGCCGGTAAATAGCCTATTCTGTTATTTTGATCTAAACATTTTACTGAAGTCTGTCTTGATTAAGTGACAAATGAGGTGTTGTCAATGAACAGTTGTTAACAATAACATGGGAACTGAAAGAACAAGGCTTTTAGTCTGTATTGTTGGCTTCTGGTTGCGAGTTTCACCGTAGATTTATTCAAATTTCTGAATTGTTTTTTAATGTCTCTCAGAAAAAAATCTGCAATGTAGGGAATTTGCGAAGTGAAGAAGGATCACAGTATTCAAAGGTGCCTTTGTCTGTGTTTCAGCCAAAGTTCCTATCAAAAGCAGAGCGAGAAGCTGAAGCGTTAAAGCGGCGGGAGCAAGAGATCGGGGAGAAAAGGAAGGTGATGGATGAGGAAAGGAGGAAGAGAAGAGTTTTTCAAGACATTGGAAGAAAAATGCTTGGTGTGTGTTGTTCTCTGGGTCACTCAGTCACTTAAGTCTGCTGCACTGTGGAGCTGTCTGTACTTACAGCTGACGTCTCTTGCAGAGGATCCGCAAGATAGAGAGAGGCGGGAACGAAGAGAGCGGATTGATCGAGAGAGCAATGGAAACGAGGAGGATGATGGAAGACAAAAAATAAGAGAGGAAAAAGACAAAGGCAAAGAACTTCAGGCCATCAAGGTTTGAAATTTGTCACTGAAAATGTATCCTTTTGGATACACGTTGCCATTTGAACAGTAACGAGAACTGTGGTATGTAGTTGTTTATCTGACAAAAAGCCTCAACCCCTCACTTACCAGAACAGTTGGTATGCTCCGTTTGCAAAAGTGATGTGCTGCCATACCCCTCTACAACCTTTTAAAAAATCAATAAGAACATGGTATAAGTGTGATAAAGACATGTTTATAACGGCAAAAGGACGAATGTAAAAAGTTTTTTTTCCTCCCCTTGTTAAGCTATCTAATGGGGCATACCAACTGTTCCGATAACAATGGTGTACTAAAGGCATCTCGACAGCGAAATATCATTTTACAAGGGATACGTTATAAAAAAAATGTAGGTACGTCGATTCATTATTATGTTCTCTCATCTTATCTCATATTCCGCTTTATCCTAAGTCGGGTCACGGGGGCAGCAGCTTCAGCAGGGAAGCCCATACTTCCCTCTCCCATCCACTTCATCCAGCTATTCCAGGAGGACCCCAAGGCGTTCTCGGGGTAGCCGGGAGACATAGTCTCCCTGGCATGTTCGAGGTCAGCCCCGTGGCCTCCTCCCGGTGGGACATGCGGCATCCTGATCAGATGCCCGAGCCTACTCATCTGGCTCCTCTCGATCCGCAGGAGCAGCTGCTCTTCTCTGAGCCCCTCCTGGATGACCGAACTTCTCACCTATCTCTAAGGGAGAATCCGGACATCTTGCGGAGGAAACTCATTTCAGCCGCTTGTATCCGGGATCACGTTCTTTCGGTCATGACCCACAGCTTGTGACCATAGATGAGGGTGGGAACGTAGCTCGACCGGTAAATAGAGAGCCTTGCCTTTTGGCTCAGCTCCTTCTTCACCACAGGGCAGAGTCCGCATCGCTCCAGACCCTGCACCGATCCGGCTGTCGATCTGCCGCTCCATTTTTCCCTCACTCATGAACAAGATCCCAAGATACTTAAACTCCTCCACCTGGAGAAGGACCTGATCACTGACAGAGTGCATGCCACCTTTTTCTGACTGAGCCCCATGGTTTCAGATTTGGAGGTGCTGATTCTCATCCCGACCACTTCACACTCGGTTGCGAATCATTCCAGCGAGAGTTGGAGATCACGGCCTGATGAAGCCAACAGACCACATCATCTGCAAAAAGCAGGGATGCAATACTGTGGCCACCAAACCGGACCCCCTCAACGTCACGGCTGCGTGTACATATTCTGTCCATATAAGTTATGAACAGAATTGGTGACAAAGGGCAGCTCTGGCAGAGTCCAACCCCCACTGGAAACAGGTCCGAATTACTGCTGGCTAAGCGGACCAGACTCTGACACCGGTCATAAAGGGACCGGACCCCGTGTATAAGGGGTTCCGGAAGCCCATACTCCTGGAGTACCCCCCACAAGACTCCCCAGGGGACACGGTCGAAGGCCTTCTCCAAGTCCACAAAGCACATGTAGACTGGTTTAAAAGGATAAAATACTGGACCATTCTTCTGTTGACTGACAGAAGCACTCAGAAACATGCTATCTGATCCTTCAGAATTGTATTTTGGGTCGGATGATTCAAAGTTGCACAGTTTTGTGGACAGAGGAAAATGCTAATGGCATCACTTTTAACACTAGTTAGTGCTGGTAGTATTATTGACAGTCAGCGTACAGAACCTCAGCACTGACAGCCCTTTTTAAAGCCTTATTACATTAATCCATTCATTTTCTCTACCACTTATTCTTGCGAGGGTCGCGGGGGGTGCTGAAGCCTATCCCAGCTGACTTGTGGCACCAGTCGGGGACACCCTGAATTGGTGGCAAGCCAATCGCAGGGGACAAGAAGACGGACAACCATTCATGCTCACACTCATACCTAAGGGAAATGTTCAACCAGCCTACCCTGCTTGTTTTGGGGATGTGGGAGAAGACCGCAGGACTTGGAGAAAACCCACACAAGCCCATGGAGATAATGCAAACTCCACAGGATGGTCTGGAATGGGGATCAAATCCTCTCTCAGGACTGTGAGGCCCAAAAATTCACGCGTATACATAAGCCTTTACAACACACATCCAATATAGGTGTTAACATCAGTATTATACAGTGGTCATTGAGTACATTTAAACATATATCTTTGCTAAATCAAAAGACCTTTATTGTCATACACAGCTGCGTATAAAGAAATTGGTGGTGCTACTCCACAAAGTGCGTTTTCCCAGTAAAAAAAATCTGATAAAGGCTAAAAATGTCAGTCTCTCATTTTTGGAATGTGAAGACACGCTGATGATTACAGCTGAGTTTCTGTGTGCTCAAAAAGAGAAAAAAAACACAAGAAAAATATTTGTTAAGCCAGGAAAATAACAAGAAATGCAAATATGTTTTCCATAGGGGTGTAATTGCGAGTGGCATCTGAGTAAACATATGTACACACACACCGAGACACACTGACTAAAAATGTAAAATTATTTAACACATTCAGAAAAACTTAAATCAAATCAAAATCAAAAGCCTTTATTGTCATCATACACAGCTGCTTATAACGAAATTGGTGGTGCTACTCCACAAAGTGCGTTTTCCCAGTTAAAAAAAACAAATAGTAATATAAAAGCATAAAAAGTCACATCCTGGCAAGGTAAATTCTAAAGTATTGCACAATCTAAGATATTGCACATTGTTATTGCACAGAAGGGATTGTGTGTCGTGCCAACATAAATTCAGAGTCCTGATGGCTGTAGGAAAAAAACTGTCCTTAAGTCTATTTGTCTGTGCTTTGTGAGACCCGTAGCGTCTGCCATAGGGCAGCAGCTGGAACAGGTTGTGACCAGGGTGGTATTGGTCCGTGACAATGTTCCCGGCTATGCTGAGGTAGCGAGGGCTGGCAATGTCATCCAGTGAGGGCAGAGAGCAGCATATGATCTTCTGGGCGGTGTTGATCACTCTCTGCATGGCCTTTCTGTCTGCTGCCGTGCTTCCAGCGTACCACACTGTAATGCAGTATGCCAGGATGCTCTCCACAGTGGCTCTATTGAAGGTTACCAGAAGCTTAGTGTCCAAGTTGTTCCTCCTGAGTACCCTCAGGAAATTGAGTCGTTTCTGGGCCTTCTTCACCACTGCCGTGGTGTTGGTAGACCAGGACAGCTTGTCCGTGACATGGACCCCCAGGAATTCGAAGGACTGGACCCTGTCTACGCATACTCCATTTATGAGGAGTGGGGCCAGATCTGTGCTGCATTTGTATTTGCATTTCTTCAAAATATTCCCAAAATGATGCACACAAATGTCCTCACAATAGGTTAACGCACGACCACTTGCCAACGAGAAATAGTCTTTAAAGAACGGTCGCGGGAGCTTCTTTCCTTAGAAAGAATAACAGGAAATACAATAGTTGAGCTTACCCACGTATTGATTGTGGGTAATGAAGTTTTATTCTGAGAAAGGTTGCCATTGCCTATGGGTGTTGTGTGCACGAGTGTACTTCATTACCCAGAAAGCCCTCTTTTTGCATGCGCGTTGTGCGTTTCCTGGTCTTAGGAGAAACTCGTCTGAATTAATCGTTCCGTGCTCGTAAATATTGTTATACACGAAAGATATGCAAAAAAGACCTGGCTTGGTCGCATCACGAAATTTTGATCGCATGACGGGCGAATTATTCGATCGAAATTTCCGCCGTAAAACGAGAATTTTGTATGACGAGCGGTCTTATGATGAGGTACCACTGTATTGGGAAGTTGTGGTATGAAGACATGGATGTATTCAGACAGGTTAAAAAGAACCAACAGAGTAAATGATCAGATGACAACACTAATGTAAACAGATAGAATCTTGTATATATTCAAAACAATTGTTCATTGCTTCTAAAAAAAAAAAAAATTGAAATGCAAAAATGAATTTCTTTTCAACTTTACAGGAACGTTACTTGGGTGGAATGAAGAAACGCCGCCGAACGCGTCACCTGAATGACAGAAAATTTGTTTTTGAGTGGGATGCTTCTGAAGACACCTCAGTTGACTACAACCCAATGTAAGTTAGCTTCGAACAAAGTGTCATTCCCATAAGACACTCCACAACACCCTGCTTATATTTGAAGCAAACAAACGATATTTCATCTATGGCACAAATGTTCTTCAATACTATTATGGAGTGACATTTCTTGCTCGTCCTCTCAGGGGTCACTACAGTAATCCCTCGATTATCGCGACTTCACTTATCGCGGATTTACTACTTCCAGATTTATTTCTGCTATTAATTATTTAAAATATATACAGTGGTACCTTGAGATACTAGCCTAATTCGTTCCGGGACTGAGCTCGTATGTCGATTTACTCGTAACTCCAATGAACGTTTCCCATAGAAATGAACTAAAAACAAATTAATTTGTTCCAACCCTCTGAAAAAAAGAGGGGGGGGGGACTTTTTGCACGGCAAAGCGCTCGTCGCATAACATAAACAAATTTAAATGAACTTGGATTACGATGCAGACACAGTCAAAAATATGTTTAATCTAACCTTACACTAAACTTAATTCCAATTTTGTTTTAAATGTTTCTACCTTTCTTCTCCCAGGTTGGCTCTATTTGCCTCATTATCCGCCTCCACCCTGACGTTCAGATGCAACCTATCGAGGGTTGTTTGCTTTTGTATTCCCTTCAAAATATTCCGAAAGTGATACACACAAATGTCCTCACAATAGTATAATGCACGACCACTTGCCAACGAGAAGTAGTAAATACGCCATTCGCACTGACAAACGGGAAAAAAACATGCAAAAACAATGCAACGCTCTGCCCAGTGCTCACAGACATTACACGAGGGAGTTGAGATCAGAGAGACATTACACAAGGGAGTTGCGACCAGAAAGACAGTGCCCATGATGATCTTATGAGCAGCCTCTCGCGTCCGCTGTATGCTCGTATATCAAAATTTGTCTCGTATCTCAAGATAAATATTTGCCCGAAATTTTACTCGTATTTCAAATTGCTCATATGTCGGGGCACTCGAATGTCGAGGTACCACTGGATATATATTTTTCTACTTCAGTGCTGACTCCTAGTAGCAAGAGTGGCTTCCGCTGAATCCACACTGAAACTCGTAAGCGGAAGCCACTCATGCAACTTTCGACTAAGCACTATACAGTTATACCTTGACATACGAGTGCCCCGACATACAAGCAATTTGAGATACGAGTAAAATTTTGAGCAAATATTTACCTTGAGATATGAGACAAATTTTGATATACGAGCATACAGCCGACGCAAGAGGCTGCTATCTTTCTCCCGGCAATTCCTTCGTGTAAATGTCTCTACGAGCATTGGGCGGAGCGTTGGATTTTTTCAGTGGTTTTTTTCCCCCCGTTAATCAGTGCAGAATGATGTACGCGTGGCAGAGCTTGCTCGCCAATATTAGAGGAGTATACTACTTCCCGTTGGCAAGTGGTCGTGCGTTATCCTATTGTGAGGACATTTGTGTGCATCATTTTCGGAATATTATGAAGGGAAGACAAGCAAACAACCCTCGATGGGTTCCTTTTAAAAACTGCAGCCGAAAGTCAGGGTGGAGGCGGGACAAATAGAGCCAACCCGGGAGAAGAAAGGTAAAAAAAATGTCAACAAAATTAGAATTAAGTTTAGTGTAAATGTTACACCCTGCATTCGATCTTGACACACAGGGGGAAATAATCAGAACAGTGAGATGTTGTTGTTACTTCAATCCAACTTTTACTGTAATGATTCAACACACCTCCCGTGCCTCAAGCTATTTGCTAAGACATCAATAATCGAATACCGATCTTCTTTAACATGCCCCACACTTGCCATGTGGATCCAAGGATCAACAATCGAACACCGATACGCACATTCAATCCAAACTCGTTGTGCATTCTCAACATTCAATCATTAATAAATCAAACACTCTAGTATGTCACACTAATAGATCAAACACTCTAGTATGTCACATAAAGTTAGATTAAACTTATTTTTGAGTATGTCTGTATTGTAATCCAAGTTCATTTAAATTAGTTTATGTTACGAGCGCGTTGCACGTGCAAAAACTCTCTCTGTCCCTCTCTCCCCTCCACGAAATCCGTCTAATTTTAGTACAGTGGTACCTCTACATATGAGCAGCTCTACCTACAAGATGTTCAAGATACAAGGAAAATTTTGAGCAAATAATTAGCTGTAGATACGAGAAAAATTTCGAGATGCGAGAAAGCCAGGTGGCCATGACATGAGAGGCTGTTTATCATTGTATTTTTGCCGCATCTCTTTCGTGTATAACAGATATCTACGAGCACTGGGCGGAACTTGCATTTTCCCGTGTCACAGAGCTTGCTCGTTGTTATTGGATTGGATTGGATAACTTTATTCATCCCGTATTCGGGAAATTTTGTTGTCACAGTAGCAAGGAGGTGAGGATGCAGAAATAGGAAAGGCATTTTAGACATAAATAGATAAGTGGGTTAATAAATAAATACATGAATAAATATATAAATAAAGGATGATATCGTGTCACTTGGAAATTCCTTGGGGCTGGAGGTTAACGAGGCAGATGTGAATGATCTAATCGCCGCACCACTAAGAACTGATGACACAGGATTTAATCGAGCTCCAGGAGAGTGTTGCGGGAACTCGTAGCGAGGAGTAGGTGGAAGAGGGGGGCCGCCTGGCTACAAAGGATATCAAAGACATGCTAGCGAAGTGGCAAGAGTTTTCAGATTTTGTAGAAAGGAGGCACTGACAAGCTGGCAAGTGGTCGCGCGTTATCGTATTGTGAGGACATTTGTGCGCGTCATTTTCGAAATATTTTGAAGGGAAGGCAAAAACAAACAACTCATGATGCGTTCCTTTTACAAACTCCTGCTGAACGTCCGAGTGGAGTCAACCCGGAAAACAAAGGTAAAAAAAAATTAAAACAAAATTAGAATTCAGTTTTGTGTAAAGTTACATTAAACGTATGTTTGAGTGTGTCTGTATATATTAATCCAAGTTAATTTAAATTTGTTCTGTTACGAGTGCGTCGCCGTGGAAGTCCTCCCAGAAATAACAATTGGAAATAAAACCCCTTTAACTATTTTTTTACTATGCCTGTAGAAAAGAACACATTAAAGATACATAATAGAGTACAAAAGATTTGGATAGAAATTCATTGGGAAGAAAGCAATAGAAGATAATAGTTTACGATAGTATAGAATCAAACTTTATTACTGTTAGGTTCATCCAATAGTAGGTTTATTCCTTAGGTTTTCCCAATTCAGCTTTCAATAAAAAAGGCATCTGTAGTCACATCACATTTAATTCTTGCAAGAGAGAATACATCCGGCAGCTCGCCCCACCCAAGATTATTCTAAAGAGCGGCATTATGTCCTGCCTATTTAAGGCTTCAAATCAAAACAATTACAAGGTTATCAATTCCATTTGCGTAAGCAAGAAACAAAACAATTCCATAATCAAGCAACCCAAGCGTCAACCTGGTGTCACAAATTAAAACAATATGCGAGTAATCGATCCAATTGCGTAAGCAAGAAACAAAACAATTCCATATCAAGCGTCACAAAGGAAAAACAATATACAAGTTGATTGATAGCCATCCGTTGAGCCAACAACAATTTAAGCGTCCTTCACCGATCTTCCCTGTTGAACTCGCATCTGGGGAAGAGGTCGACGCGTATCTTCCAGTAATCAGTCCTCGGAGCAAGAACTCAGTGGATTGTTTTATGTCCTTTGCTTCTGTCCTGGAGAGCGACCTTGGCGTAGGCGTTTGTCTTCGTTGGAAGCGATCAACACATATAACTATATTGTTTAATATAGTTACACATTTAGGATGAGTATTACTATTCCTAATAAGCAAATATATTGATTAATATAGTAAGCATAATATTATAAGGCTTTATATTCATTGCAAACACATTTATAATAATGAATTACCCCAACATTCCCCCCTATATTATAAATTTGCACATGATCTCCTTAATAAAACTTCCTTTTGGCTTTATTCCATTAATTCCAAATGAACATATAGTAACATCCCAGAATTAACCCAACATTCCCCCCTTTTTTATTATATGTTCGTTATTTATTTTATGGCAAATCCAAGAAGAGAGGGATATCTCCGTTGGCTGTTTTAATTTTGCCCGCTTAGGCCCTACTCGTTCGGCAGGTCTGAAAGCAGAAAACAAAATCATTTTCGCCATATTTTTCATCCTCGGCACTACCATGCTCTTGAAATTCACTGCTGCTCTCAGCACGTCTCATCATGCAATTTAGAGTTTGTAGGGGCAATCGCAGTGGTTATAAGTCGGCTTATCAAAGATCTTAAGCAGGGAATAATACAACACCCGCATAATGTCAAAATCGTAGCAAAAAGGGCTACGGAAAAATGCAACAGATTTGGCCAAATCCTTATACCTCCCAAAAGACTTATGCCACCAGCTTTCAAGGGCGGATTCTCTGACTCCAGAATGCTCCTTCATATTGCGGTTGAGGGTCTGCAGGCCACTAATGGCCTGGGTGAGGGACCCACCGGGTGACGTGTTGTTCGGTATGAAGGTGCAACATTGATCTCCAAACATTGCACACACGCCCCCTTGCTCCGCAAGCAGCATATCAACTGCTATGCGATCCTGGAACGCCATAAGACTGGTGGCTGCCAATTGTTCCTTTATCGCCACAAATCCCTGTTCAGTATAGTTTCCAAGTTTTTTGGACATTGTAATGCAGGTAATTTATCCAATCAACATTTTTGTTTGGAGTAATTAAAAGAAAAATATACTCCCAACCTGCTGCGATCTGATTAGCCAACTTATACTCATCTGGTAGGCCCCGTGGATGCCAAT
Organism: Stigmatopora argus; assembly: GCF_051989625.1. Lineage (NCBI taxonomy): Eukaryota > Metazoa > Chordata > Actinopteri > Syngnathiformes > Syngnathidae > Stigmatopora > Stigmatopora argus. Next base: position 3,934,823 of record NC_135387.1, on the reverse strand, counting down.
CGCATCAATGTATGTCGGATCGCCCTCTCTCCATGCCGATCGACGCCATCGCGAGGGGCCCGCCATCATACCGGATTTCTGTGCAGCCAATTGTATCTCCTCTACTGTAGATGGAAAAACAGACACTGGTAACAGCAGTGAGACCAAGGCACAAAGTCCTGCTGTCATTTTGGCAGGAGTCGTATAATTTGTTTTGACCCCACCACCACCATAGGTCAGAACGTGGTACCAGGGTGTAGTCGGTTTTAGGACGTGGGCACACCACGTCTCATTTATCGCCTCCAGCTTCAGACCATGCCCTGTAAGGTTTTAAGCAGGTAAAATGATTTAAAAGCGACATGTGTTGAAAAGTTCTTGTAACTGGGTAGACATTATTCCATTTCTCACAATTGGGGCTTACATTTTCATTTGTCATTATCTCCATTACACAATCAGGAGTAATTTGCGCGGGTACTGCTCGTAAGAGAGGGCGGGGCCCCATACATGTTATGCAGGTTTGATTTATAGTAATAGCTGCATTTTCCATCAACAATAACCAATTTTTCTTACCGCCTCCCGTTTTGGGAACTCCCCGTTGCAGAAATGAATTATCTGGTCATTTCAGATTTTAATTTTACTATGGCGGATCCGGGTGTTTCCATCTCTGACGACTTTCTTACCGTCTCCATAGACATTGTTGTTGAGACACAATTGTAGATTTTTTTGTAAAAAGAGTCTTCTCCACCTGCCCATGGACTTAGGAAAAACGTCAGACAAGGATCCACAAGTTAATTTGTCAGTCTGAATAATGATTTGTAATGCCCCCACCGTATGGTTTAATTTTATCGAAGGCCTGATGTTTTTTTTTTTTTTTTTTTTTTTGCACGGGTGTGTCATCCAAGCTTGCCAATCTAGACCAGTTTCTGCAACAAGGTTTCCCCAATCTGTTTAAATCCATATGTATCCTTTGAAATGGATATGTAGCTTTTGTAGCTTGACATGAGGGGGAATCGCCCGTGTTTTGGCCATATATCTGCATATAGATTGAATATATATAACCTCCCCCTTTTTTGGGGCATGAAATTTACCATGACTCAAAATGGCAGCCCTCCCAGATAAGTCTTTTGTTTTTGTTTAGTCCCCCAGGTTCCCAAAATTTCCCATTGCAGAAATCAAAAAATTTCATTTGGCGAAATTCTTTTCTTTTTGTTTCTGTCCTACTCTGCCACCGCCGTCCTTGAAAGGCTTATCAGCGATTTCAGAAATATTCCACCTTGATATTAGAATATTGATATATCTTGGTGGCCAGCCAATTAAAACACAAAAGACAGACACTCATCCACGCTCGCACTCATAATCAAGGAATTTGCTTTGAGTGCTCCCCCAATCATCCATAATTTTGGTTTGTTGGAGTAGAACTGGAGTACCCAGAGAAAACCTACGAATTCTTGAGGACACCAGGAATACTCCACACTCCGGAAGGTCTGGATCCACTCCGCATTAGTAGATCCTCGAACCGCAAAATTGATGCCTGAAGAAACTAGATAATTAATGTATTAGATCCACATGCCACATATCTATTCGCCAATAATGCAATAACGGAAAAGTTGTGACACATTGAAACACACACACACCCCCTTTTAGTATTTTAACCGTTTGTAAAAAAACTTTATCTCATTGTTCTGCATTAAGTTACCCCCCTTTCAATGTTATCGAATTTTGCCCATTCTAGTCAACCCATCTACTTAAAGCATTTCTCCAAGGTTGATATTTTATAATTTGGAGATGTTATTTTTAAAACATAGACATTATTTCATCACTTGTTTCACACCATGAAAGGCCCCACCTGAATTTAGATTTTATTTTTTTTGTAGATATTCCCCTTTATCTAAGCTTGTTATTGCCAATCGTTATCACCGTAACATTCAGGTGTATTAACCCCATAATTGCAATGCAGTAAGTTTTGGCTAAATTCTTAATGTGTATGCCTCTAAAGCAATAGACAGTAATAACGTCCCAATAGTCATCAATATGACCTATAGCAAAGCATACGCCCCCTTCAGGTCAAACAAGGAAAGTCTTTTGTGCACCTAAAGACGCTCCATGTTTCTTCTAGGGAAACCATGCCTATCCTTAACCAATTATCTTATCTACCCCAGCCAGGTTCAATTTACCTAACAATTTGGACGAATGCCATGAAATTTCTCATTTCCGCATTGTTAATTTCATGTCTGATTTCTTTAACAACCAAATAACCCTTAATACCTAAGACATAAATTGCAAATCACCCCATACTATGTTTACTTAAGATAAGAGCCATTTCTTATAGCTCCCTGTTTACCGCAAGGAAAATCTACAATAATTAAATTAGAGAAATCAACCTTTTACTAGGCATTTCCTAATTACAATTTTCAATGCTTAATAGAGGACCCTCAAATTGTCACCAATATGCCATAATATTGTAAAAAAAACAAAAACAAAATTCCATTCATTTTTCTTTAACCAGCCAATCACCTATATTGAAGTATCCAACCATTCAAAAACTGTAATAATATCGTTTTATCCTCCAAAACTAGCTCTCTTCAATCAAGAGCCCTTTGAACTTCACAAAACAAAAAATAAAATAATAATAATAGTATTATTCCCAATTCCAAAGCTTTTACCAAATCAATCTTTGCCAAACAGATTTTCTATCACCTCGAAAGACATTTCTGATTAAATCCCAAAAATAAATGCGAAGATCATCGCGGAACCCTGCATCCCTTGTCTTATTCTGAAATGTTTAAACGGAAGCGCGCCCTTAGCCGCTGACTGTGACCTTCACGCTCGCTGCAGAAGCAGCTTATCAATGTTGACATTCCTAAGCGACCTCTTTTTCTTTCTGCACAATGTTTCACCTCCTGTGTACAATTACAACGCACAATATGCTGCAAGCACAACTATATCATAGCAAAACCCATTTCTGCCCTCAAGTTTGCTTCAGCGCTCAAGGCCAATAATTGTAATATTCTCCACGGAAGGGGTCCCCCAAAATTTTTAGTCGCTTGTGCGGTCCGCCGCACCAAAACAGAGCGCTTCCCCCCAATCAACACATTATTTGGCAAGTTTAGAGTATGACAAAAAACGCAGTTTTGGCAACCCCGCTAAACATTTAATTTGCTGTTTTGTATTTCTGTTAACCAAAATATTCCCGCTAGCAGACGGGAACGAAACCAGGATAAGCCACAATAAGCCATTTCATTCCAGTACATTTAGTTACTATTAACAAAGCATGCCTAGCACTTGGAAATAACCATTTTAATTGCAATTTTACAACTTTCAGCATCACACAAAAAATTCCAATTGAATTCATTCACAAAGAATGTGATCTCTGGTTTAAAATTTAGCTCAACATCCTCATTCAAATCATTTTGAGCAGGCCTGCCTTGTTTTTAGAGACTTTTTGTCCAGGCAATCACGCACATAGTATTTTTGAAAACCCGATTTACTTGTTTTTTTTTTCCAACTTCTTGGCTTACATTCCTATCCTCCCCCGTCAGCCGAGTAGCCCGCGCTATCTTTTATTTTTTATTTCACACAACGGACCCGTTTTATCACTCCTTTTTTCTGTGGAACAAGCCGCCTCGCTTGTATCTCCCTTCACATATTATATAGATTACTTCTATGCTTAGTGCCTATTTTATCCTGCAGGTTTTAATATTTCATGCATATTTAAGCTGGCCAGCAAACCCATATTTGTTTATCCATAAATTTAGGTGTTTAACCCTTGTAGCGCTTTGATTTTCAACAAATTTCAATCTCTACACGGCAGACGCTGTTTTGGATCGTCGTCTCTAGCCGCTTTTTTATTCGAGCTGCCCATCTTTGGATGGAGCTCGCGTGCACTCAGTTATCAGTTAGTAAATTTATTTATTTTTTCCGCGGAAGGACATACCAAATGTTGGAATAATGATTCAAACCTTTTAAATCATTATTAGTAATATTTAATTAAAAAAGGAAAAACATCTTTCAACAAACTCTGCGGCGAACTTGCAAGGAGATGCAATGTGACACCGTCTTTTTCCGCGGAACGACACACGTAACACACGCAACACAAATGTATACCCTAGCCTGATATACTGTCAGAGTTATATTTGTACCTATCCGGACCGCGGTACAGGACACCCCGAACTGCCCCAAGTTTTATAGACTCATGCTCTGTCTCGTTACCTGGCATCGACTAGTATACCCAGGGTTTTAAAATCGCTAATCCCCAGGACGCGAGCCTTACTTCTCAAAATAAGGCCTTCGCGTGTGATGCCCTTCGCGCACTCGGAACCCGTCAACAATATGCAGCCATCACACGCGGACTCGGCAGAAATGTCGAAAGATGCTTACCAAGAGGATAGTCGTCAACCGATTAGAAAACAGGCGCTGCTGAGAAATAGTCCGGCCTGGAAAAGGGATTCTCGCCGTGCACGGTCACTCCAGATATTAAACCGCAGCGTCTGGATTCCCTATCGATGTGTTGACCCCGGCTACTCGAAGGACCAAATGTTAGGTTCATCCAATAGTAGGTTTATTCCTTAGGTTTTCCCAATTCAGCTTTCAATAAAAAAGGCATCTGTAGTCACATCACATTTAATTCTTGCAAGAGAGAATACATCCGGCAGCTCGCCCCACCCAAGATTATTCTAAAGAGCGGCATTATGTCCTGCCTATTTAAGGCTTCAAATCAAAACAATTACAAGGTTATCAATTCCATTTGCGTAAGCAAGAAACAAAACAATTCCATAATCAAGCAACCCAAGCGTCAACCTGGCGTCACAAATTAAAACAATATGCGAGTAATCGATCCAATTGCGTAAGCAAGAAACAAAACAATTCCATATCAAGCGTCACAAAGGAAAAACAATATACAAGTTGATTGATAGCCATCCGTTGAGCCAACAACAATTTAAGCGTCCTTCACCGATCTTCCCTGTTGAACTCGCATCTGGGGAAGAGGTCGACGCGTATCTTCCAGTAATCAGTCCTCGGAGCAAGAACTCAGTGGATTGTTTTATGTCCTTTGCTTCTGTCCTGGAGAGCGACCTTGGCGTAGGCGTTTGTCTTCGTTGGAAGCGATCAACACATATAACTATATTGTTTAATATAGTTACACATTTAGGATGAGTATTACTATTCCTAATAAGCAAATATATTGATTAATATAGTAAGCATAATATTATAAGGCTTTATATTCATTGCAAACACATTTATAATAATGAATTACCCCAACATTCCCCCCTATATTATAAATTTGCACATGATCTCCTTAATAAAACTTCCTTTTGGCTTTATTCCATTAATTCCAAATGAACATATAGTAACATCCCAGAATTAACCCAACAATTACCATTTATTGTAAATCAGTAATTGTGACTAAAGGACAATAATGTATATTATTTCTGGACAATTTGCATGGCACCCTTGAATATTTGAACTTTTTTCAGACTACGTTAACATACATAAACAATATTAATTATGATCAATGTAATGTTGCCACAGATACAAGGAAAAACATTCGGTGCAGCTCTATGGACGTGGCTTCATCGCCGGAATAGACCTCAAACAACAGAAAAGAGAGCAGTCACGATTCTATGGTGACCTGATGGAGAAAAGGCGCACAATGGAGGAAAAGGAGCAGGAAGAGTGAGTATACATTCTTCTCCCACCTCCTCACCCCAACTCAACCTCTGTCTGCCTCATTGCTCTCAGGACAAGACTAAAGAAGATGCGTAAAAAAGAAGCCAAGCAGCGCTGGGACGACCGGCACTGGTCTCAAAAGAAGCTGGATGAGATGACGGACAGAGACTGGAGAATCTTTCGTGAGGACTACAGCATCACCACAAAGGGAGGAAAGATTCCGAATCCCATCAGGAACTGGAAGGAGTACCAGCTGCCAGCACACATCCTTGAGGTCATCGACAAATGTGGCTACAAGGTTAGCATGTTGACTCATATCAGCTAGCTAATATCAATGCAACTTTCCTACTACATGGTGTCACAGGGTGGCATCTGTGCATTTTTTTTTTATCCTGCAAATTTTTTTCCCACTCTCAACATTCAGGAACCAACCCCCATTCAGAGACAGGCTATCCCTATTGGCTTGCAGAACCGTGACATCATTGGTGTGGCTGAGACAGGCAGCGGTAAAACCGCTGCTTTCCTCATCCCTCTGCTCGTCTGGATCACCACCCTACCGAAAATTGACAGGTGATACCAGACATCCCAAGTTCCAAAATCTATTTCAGGGAGAAGGTTATGATAACTAAATTAACTCAGACAAATGACATCTTTTTGTTTTACCTATTCAGTGACGCATTGAAATCGCAAATGTTTTATATAAAGAACATTTATCATACAACATATCAAAAGTATTCACATGACTTCAACTAATCACACATTTAGCAATAACAATGTACCTGAAGAAAGTTGTACATGCACTGTACTAGCCACTGAGCCACTCGCGACTGGCTGTAGCCTCTTGCTACTTAGGATTACATATACTAAAACACGATAGAATACCTTAATAATAATGCTCAACACTTCTCAAACTCTTTTTTTGAATTCTCGAACAAGACATAGTTTAGTAAAATAACATAATTGCACGATTAATCATTGAGGCTTGATGTATTAAATGCCTTGTTTATCAGAGAATAACATGGGTAGACTTGAAGACCACAACTCTTCACATCAACATAGGCGCACACGTCTTATTCCTAACATTATCAGGGAGACTACCAGGAATATAAACTTGGCATGTCTGTGATACAATGCAGGTAAAAGAAAAAATATTGGTATCTTGTCTTCCTCGGTGCCCCTCAATTCCATCTATGGCATATCCTCGGTACAGGATCGAGGATTCAGATCAGGGCCCTTACGCCGTCATCCTGGCCCCAACCCGTGAGTTGGCACAGCAGATTGAGGAAGAAACCATCAAGTTTGGTAAACCACTGGGTATCCGAACTGTGGCTGTTATTGGAGGAATCTCCAGAGAGGACCAGGGCTTCCGTCTAAGGATGGGCTGTGAGGTGAGATGCCACTGAATTCTGACTTTTTATTTAATAGGGTCTTGAACTTCAGTTGTGCAAATCGAATTACAAACTTCCGAGTCACAATGCTCTCACGTGGTGTGAGACGATAGTATCGTGACACAGGTACAACCTGTGTTAAAACCGAATATTGGTATCTGCGTGCTAACTGGTGAGGGGTTGAGATGGCCGCAATTAACTGTGAGCTTGCAGGAAAGTTTAGTATTACCCTAGCACCGGGAGAAAAAAAGATCACTGGTAAGATTATTAATCAATAATCCCATTTAGACATGCCTGCTTCTATTGCTATAGTAGATCATTTAAACAAATATATTAAAAGCATATTGTAACCAAAAATGTTTGTATGTTACTATTCTTGACTCGGAATAAATGATCAACATTTTGTTGGTCGAGCTTTTATTCAGATTATCCAAGTTAGTGTTCTTGGAGTCACAGTAGTTGGAACAAAATGAAGCGTTTGGCTAAAATCAATCATAATCTCAATCGCCAACACTGGAAAAAGGGTTTTACTGACTACCCCGACATGTAGTCAGTGAGTATTCTATGGATACCGTGCTGAGAGGATAAAAAGGTCTGCCCACATGTTCCAACAGATTGTTATTGCGACCCCTGGTCGTCTAATTGACGTACTGGAGAATCGCTACCTGGTCCTGGGCCGCTGCACCTACGTGGTCCTGGACGAAGCCGACCGTATGATCGATATGGGTTTTGAGCCAGACGTCCAAAAAATTCTGGAGTACATCCCAGTGACCAATCAGAAACCTGACACTGAGGAGGCCGAGGATCCGGAGAAAATGACGATGAACTTTGAGTCCGGGAAACATAAGTACAGACAAGTATGTAAATCCCTTTACTTTGCCGTTTACACGCTCCATCTGTCCTTGTTAATTTTTGATTGTTGCCTCGCAGACGGTCATGTTCACAGCAACCATGCCTCCGGCTGTGGAGAGGCTGGCTAGGAGCTACCTGAGACGTGCTGCCGTGGTGTACATCGGGTCTGCGGGCAAACCTCACGAGAGAGTTGAACAGAAAGTGCTGCTCATGTCAGAGGGAGAGAAGAGGTGAGATGCACGACCATAACGACTAGCGCCAGATTTCTGACACCGGGTCTTGTTATTTTTGTGGTACAGGAAGAAACTGCTGGAGGTGTTAGCACATGGTTTCGAGCCCCCCATCATTATCTTTGTGAACCAAAAGAAGGGATGCGATGTGCTGGCTAAGTCCTTGGAAAAAATGGGCGTAAGTCATTGTGTATTATTAAATGTGGAACTACACCTGAGATACATTTGTTTTAAAGGCCCCATATCACAGATTTTTTTACATCGCAATTAAATCATAAGTCAAGACTCACACGGATCCATGAAAAACGAGTAAGGTAGCCATCAGAGGGCATGTGAGTAAAGGCAAAACCAGTATTGCCTCTGTTCGTGACGTCATGCCGCAGTAGTACTGTAAATTTTTTTGAAACAGCGAAATGGAATTTAAGCTATTTTTTGTGATATGAGGCCTTGAATTGAATAGAATGCTTTTATTATCATTATACAAGTACAGTTGTACCTCTGCTTACGAAATTAATTGGCTCCAGAACGTTTTTCATAACTTTAGAATTTCGTAAGTAGAGCAGTAGTCATACCTCTACTTATGAATGCCCCTAGGTACAAAAGTTTCAAGTTACGAAATGTTTTATATGCAAATGAGTGACTCGAGATACGAAAAAGTTCCAAGTTACGAAATCCCCCAAAAAGTAAATGCATTTCCTTATTCATTATTTTATTTTGAATTCCCTTTATTAAGCAATTAAGAACTGTACGAATGCAACGTGGTACATATTTTCACACACACTTAGGGCACATGTAAAAGTCTAAAATGTTCTACAAAGTGGACGGCTTTCGGCCCTGGTAGAATGGGCTCGTGCCGCCACCTGCCGGATAAACACAGGTATTACATCTACAACAGCCGTGGAGGGAGATATTTCAGTGGTGCCGGGCACATTTTCATGTGCTTTCTTTATTTTAAGACCTTAACAAATCATTTCCTTGTAATTTTTCTCCCATTTTTGCGTGTTTCCTCACATCTTTCATACAAAATTGGGACACTTTGACCAATTTTAAAGGGTTTAGTTGGTAGCTGTGTGAGGACCGTGGACCGAATTAGAGAACTTACACATAAAGTACACCTCTACTTATGTATTTTTCAAGTTACGAAAAGTCTTGCAACCAATTAATTTCGTAAGTAGAGGTACGACTGTACGACTCCACACAAAAATGACAGAAAATTATAAGAAAATGATTTATTAATGTCTTAAAATCACGTGTCAAAGCATGGCATGCACACGCGCATTTCCCCATGACCCGACGGTGTCAGAAAGCTATTGTAGTACATTTTAGACTTTTAGGTGTCCCCGATGAGTGTGCGTGTGTGTTTGTGTCTGTGAAAATATGTGCCGCCTTGCATTTGTATGGTTTTTATCGCTTAATTAGTGGAATTGCAATGATTAAAGGGAGCCTTTAGCTGATGTGGACAGGGCAGTATTGGATTGGATTGGATTGGATAACTTTATTCATCCCGTATTCGGGAAATTTCATTGTGGCAGTAGCAAGAGGGTGATTAGACAGAACAACTAAGCAAAAGCACAAAGTACAAAGCAAATCAAAGTAAATGGGTTCATTGAGAATCACCAAATCAAATCATTAAGACAGAAAAGCAGCAAAAACAAATTGAGCAAGAGTGGACGGAGCTACCGCCGCCGGCTTCCACTTGAATGGCGCCATCTTGGTTGTGGTAGCTAAAACGGATACAGACTCAAAAAGACGTTGCAAAGTTGGACAAAAACCGGAACCACACACGGGAAGTCTTCCACAAGATGGGGGACTTCTGCAGACTGGGACCGAGGTAGAGACTATGCAGAGTCACTCTTCCAAGCTTATCCGCACAGTTCCTCAGTAGTCTGGAGCTGAAGACAACAGTAGCAGAGTAGAGCCCCTCGGCTCCGTTGCTGGCAAGCGCCGACAGATCTTCCATATACCATGATCGAATGGTATGTCAGAAGTGTTGCCTCTTCTCCCGGCACTTTTGTCCAGCTCCGAATCTCCGGCGGCACCAAGGTGTTGCTCTTTTCTGCTGCGTATTGTAACAGCTAGTCCCATGTGGGTGACAGCGTAGGCATGGCTGAATGGTTCCAACAAAGAAGTAGCCGAAAGAAGCCAGGCTCACAGAACAAAGAAAGTTGCAAAAACATTAAAGTAAAAAGTATAAAGTACAAAGTAAAGTAAAGAGGAATGTATTAAGAAATCTTAAAATGTAATTTAAAAAAAGATAGAAGGGCTGTAAAACACGAAAAACATAAGAACATACAGAGCTACTGTCACTGGCTTCCGCGTGACGGCGCCATCTTGAATGAAAAAAAAAAAAAAAAAAAAAAAAAACATGCGCACGCGCATTCTCCTTTGATCCAGTCGTGTCAGAAAGCCGTCCACTTTGTAGTAAATTTTAGACTTAGGGTTAGACTATGTGAGTAAATATGTGCCCTGTGTATAAATACCGTATTTTCACGACTATATGGTGCACCGCATTTAAAGGCGCAGTGTCAGTAACTAGTGCTATTTCTGTATTTGACACACACAAAAGACGCACCGCATTTAAAGGCACAGCCAGGCATGGCAAAACATACACCAGCTTAAACATACGGACACATGCTAAAAACACATTTTTAAAAAGGCAACGGAAGCAAAACTGAGTTCGGTTGTACTTTATTTAGCCATTTTACAATGTACTCGCGTTTTTTGATCAATCATCACCCAAAAATCCATCAAAGTCCTCATTTTCTGTGTCCGAATTGAACTATTGTCCAAACGATTCATCAAAAACGCCGGGTTCCCTCTCTTCGTTGTCAGAGTCACTGTCATTCCCATGTGGCTCCACAGAAATGATGCTGGCTTTGGCAAAAGCTCGAACAACAGTGCAAGCAGACACGTTCGTCCAAGCGGCCACAATCCATTCGCAAATAGTGGCGTAACTAGCCCTGCGCTGTCTGCCACCCTTCGTAAAGCTGTGTTGATGCCGATGTCCAGCGGTTTTCAAGCATCTGTTGTTAGTGCCTTTAACAACAATGCAAGCAGACACGTTCGTCCAAGCGGCCACAATCCATTTGCAAATAGTGGCGTAACTAGCCTGGCGCTGCCTGCCACCCTTCGTAAAGCTGTGTTGATGCCGATGTCCAGCGGTTTTCAAGCATCTGTTGTTAGTGCCTTTAACAACAGTGCAAGCAGACACGTTGGTCCAAGCGGCCACAATCCATTCGCAAATAGTGGCGCAACTAGCCCGGCGCTGCCTGCCACCCTTCGTAAAGCTGTGTTGATGCCGATGTCCAACGGTTTTCAAGCATCTGTTGTTAGTGCCTTTAACAACAGTTCAAGCAGACATGTTTGTCCAAGCGGCCACAATCCATTCGCAAATAGTGGCGTAACTAGCCCGGCGCTTTAGTTAAGCCTCCGGGAATGACGGCAAGCTCAGAGTTCATTTTCGTGACTTGGTTTTTCACCGCTGCTGCGAGATGGGCACGCGCAAATCAACTCAGCTTCTTCTTCTTGACTTGGCGAAGCTCGTTCTCCTGCTTCCTCCATTTGCTAACAGATCGTTGATCTAAAATTCCCTTGCGGCTGCTCTATTCCCATGTTTGAAATCCAGGATGAGTTTCATGGTTTTGGAGACGTTCAGCGCCAAGTTGTTGAGAGCACAACACTCGCTGAGTCTATTGCAGAGGTGGGCAAAGCGGTCCTCCAGGGCTGCTGTGGGTGCAGCTTTTTGTTCCAACCGATCCAACACAAACAGTTTAACCAATAAGGTTTCTGTTGAAAGAAGAAGCACCTGATTGCAATCCACTGATTGCACTTCTAAGATACCAGATTGGATGGTTTCCTCTTATAAATTGGAACGAAAACCAGCACCCACTGCGGCCCTTTCTGGAATAGTTTGCTCACAACAACAAACAAACACATAGATAATCAATATATAGTAATGATAAATAAATAATAAATAGTAATCCATTATCCTTATAAAGCGTGATTTATGGATGTGTGTGTATGTAAAGATTCTCTCACTATGTTTGTCCAAACCGTGCAACACAGACAGTTGAATTTTTTTATGGTGGTCAGAAACGGCTGTCGGATCCTGATAGACAAATGAATTTCTTCACCTTCTCTAAGTGTGTAAACTCAATCTTTTATTTGTTAAAGCTGAAAGCACCGTTGATGTATGAATCGTTGTTTATACATGATGTGCCCTTAACGCACCGCGTGGCTGATTGGTCGTAAGGTGGAACGCCTTTCCACGTCATTTACAAACGTCATTTTCGGAAGAATTTCCGCCAGCGAGTTTCCAGGAGTTCCCCGGAACACTTTTTTTCTGTCGTGACGGGAGTTATAAAACATCCACCCATCCATAAATCACGCTTTATCTATTCTATAATCCTTATAAAGCGTTTTTATGGATGGATATCTGGGTGTGTGTGTGCACCTGGAAACTTACTCGCAGAAATTCTTCCGAAAATGACGTTTGTAAATGACGTGGAAAGTCGTCCTACCTTACAACTACATTTGGTCAGCGCGTCCAGCACCATCGTGTCTCGCAGTTTTTCTGTTACAACAGGAAAAAAAGTGTTTCGGGTAGCATAGAATAGGTAAAGCGTGATTTATGGATGAGTGGATGTTTTATGTTAACATTCTCACTCTACGTTTGTCCAAACAGTGCATCCCACATTCCATGTTATAGCTCTGTAGCGCCTTCCAGAGGGGAGCAGGTTGAAGTGGTGAAAGCCGAGATGCGTATTGTCTTTTATGATCTCTCTGCCCTTCTAAGGCACTGGGAATTGTAGATGCTGTAAAGGTTAGGGAATTAATGATCTTTTGGGCTGTGTTTATCACCCTCTGTAGTCTTTTAGTGTCGGCTTCTGGGCAGCTTGAGTGCCACACTGACACAGCGTAGGTCAGCATGCTCTCAATGGCAGACCTGTAGATGGTCATCAGCAGGTTGGTGTTTGGTTGCTCAATCTAGCCCCTGCTGCGCCTTCTTGACGAGTGAGTGCTGTGGTGTTTGCCGCTCAAGTGAGATAAGCAGAGATGTGGACCCCGAGGAATTTGAAAGTCTCCACTTGCTCCACACATTCGTCATTGATATACAGGGGGGACGAATCAGTCGTGTTCCGTCGGAAGTCCAGGATGAGTTCTTTAGTTTTGGAGACATTCAGCGCCAAGTTTTTGAAAGCGTGCCACTCGCTGAGTCCAAGGACCTCATCTGTGTAGGCCTTCTCATTCTCCCCTGGGATCATCCTCACCACCATTGTATTGTCCACAAATTTCACTATGATGTTCTCAGGCTGCGTGGGTCTGCAGTCGTGTGTGTAGAGCGAGTAGACTAGTGGACTCAGCACACAGCCGTGGGGCAAGCCGGTGCTGAGCGTTCGGGCAGATGATAGGTGGAGACCCAGCTTCACGTGCTGGGGTCGGTTGACCAGGAAGTCCTTAATCCAGGAGCATGTGGAAGGTGGAAGCTCCAGATTAGCAACTCGGGGATTAGAATGTCCGATCTTAAGGTGTTTAAATCTGAGCTGTAGTCGATGAAAAGCATTCTGACATAGCTCCCTCTTTTCTCAAGGTGGCTCAGTGCAGCGTGGAGGGGGTGGTTATTGCATATTTGGTGGATCTATTCAGCCAATATGCAAACTGATGTGGGTCCTGGATGAGGTGAAGACAGGTTTTGATGTGTTTCAGTACCAATTTTTCAAAGCACTGAGTGATTGATTATTGGTGTGAGAGCTATTGGGCGGTAGTCGCCCAGATTATTAGCGGGTGACTTCTTTGGGTACTGGGATGATGGTGGCCGATTTTAGACAGGCTGGGACGCAGGCTTGTTCTAGTGAAAGATTGACAATGTCTGTGAAGACTGTTGCCAGTTGGTCAGCACAGGCCTTAAGTACTTTGCCTTGTGTTCCAACCGGTCCTGTGGCCTTCCTGGGGTTGACTGCACGGAGCACACGTCTCTCATCCACTACCTCCACATTGAGTGGGGGGAGCTTCTTCCCGAGCTTGATGTGGGATGTACTGGAGGTTGAGGTGGTGTGACCGGGTGGTGGGCTTGGGACTCTAAGCGGGCAAAAAAGTTGTTTAGGTCCTCTGCCTGTGCCCATCTGAGTCTGCAGGAGTCGCAGCTCGGCCCATGTAGTTGGTGAGGGTCCGTATGCTTTGCCACATCGTTCGGGGGTTGTCAAGTTGCCCTTCTACTCACTGTAGTCTGCTTTGGCAGGCTTGATGCCTCTGTTCTTTGTGAACAGTTTTCTTAAAAATGTGGTGGGCGTGGCTTATAGTCTGGTGGTCCAAAAATTACAGTAATTCCAAATAACTTTTACTGGAATTCCATCACTTTTGAATAATCCCTATCCTTAATCATAATCTTTTACCTTTCTTTCGAGAGTCATACAAAAAATATTGTCATCGTACTGTACCGTAACAATTTTAATAATGCCCGTAATAATTAAAAAAAAATTCTGTAAGTGTTCATAACAACTGAAATTGTTGCAATCTCTCTTCACAGTATAATGCTTGCACACTGCACGGTGGCAAAGGTCAGGAGCAGAGAGAGTTTGCTCTCTCCAACCTAAAGGCGGGTGCCAAAGACATTCTGGTGGCGACTGATGTGGCCGGTCGAGGTATCGACATCCAAGATGTGTCCATGGTCCTCAACTATGACATGGCTAAAAACATTGAGGGTAAGATGCTCGCCACACTACATCAAATAATATTTTTGGGAATGCATTTTGATGTGTTCTGGACATCTAGAGTGACATTTCATTGATGATTTCTCTTAGATTACATCCATCGTATTGGTCGTACCGGTCGTGCCGGTAAGAGTGGCATGGCCATGACTTTCCTCACCAAGGAGGACTCGGCTGTCTTCTATGACTTGAAGCAGGCCATCCTCGAGAGCCCTGTGTCAACATGCCCCCCAGAGTTGGCTAACCACCCAGATGCTCAGCACAAACCTGGAACCATTTTGACCAAGAAGAGGCGAGAGGAGACAATATTTGCCTAAACAACATCTCCAAATGACTTTATTGAGTGTATTTTTCATTTTAATTCTGTTAAACATTTGGTTAGAATGTGACTTTTGTATTCAGGACGGCTACCATCCAGAAAACAAATCCTATTTGCAAGAGATTAAAACATTTCTTTTAAGGACATCTTTGTAAAGTCAATATTTTGTGCTTGAAGTTGGAAACATACAATTCAATCACAAATAAATATTGATATTAAAATGAGTTGTTTGTGTAGTAAATAAATATCATCATAGTCTTTTTTCCTGTCCCACTAGTTTTTACTGTTTCAATCACTATAATATGTACTATATTGGATTGGATTGGATAACTTTATTCATCCCGTATTCGGGAAATTTCGTTGTCACAGTAGCAAGAGGGTGAGAATGCAGATATAGGAAAGGCATTTTAGACATAAATAGATAGGTAATAAGTAAATTAATAAATAAAATAAATACATGAATAAATAAGTGTGTTGCTGATATATATATATATATATATATATATATATGTATATATATATATGTATATATATATATATATATATATATATATATATATATATATATATATATATATATATATATATATATATACAGTGTTACCTCGTCATACGACCGCTCGTCATACAAAATTCTCGTTTTACGGCGGAAATTTCGATCGAATAATTCGCCCGTCATGCGATCAAAATTTCGTGATGCGACCAAGCCAGGTCTTTTTTGCATATCTTTCGTGTATAACAATATTTACGAGCACGGAACGATTAATTCAGACGAGTTTCTCCTAAGACCAGGAAACGCACAACGCGCATGCGTGGGCAAATAGAGGGCTTTCTGGGTAATGAAGTATACTCGTGCACACAACACCCATAGGCAATGGCAACCTTTCTCAGAATAAAACTTCATTACCCACAATCAATACGTGGGTAAGCTCAACTATTGTATTTCCTGTTATTTCTAAGGAAAGAAGCTCCCGTGATCGTTCTTTAAAGACTTTCTCGTTGGCAAGTGGTCGTGCGTTATCCTATTGTGAGGACATTTGTGTGCATCATTTTGGGAATATTTTGAAGGCAATACAACAGCAAACAGTCCATCGATAGCGAACATGAGGGTGGCGGCGTGGCAAACCGCCAACCCGGAAAACGAAGGTAACAAAAGATTACAACAAAATTAGAATTCAGTTTTGTGTAAAGTTACATTAAACGTTATGTTTGAGTGTCTGTATATATTAATCCAAGTTAATTTAAATTTGTTCCGTTTACGAGTGCGTTGTGGTGGAAATAAATACTACCAAAACCCCCCCCCCCACCCCCAAACGTCTCTGTCTCCCGCCGGCGAAATCTGCCCAATTTTAGTTAAATTAAACACATTTTATTACTATTAAACCACTAGTTAGGTGTTACTTTGTTAATAGATGGCGAATTACAAGAAATAAAACATTTTTTCCAATCCAATATCCTGTTTTTGGTGTTTTTTCAGAGGGCTGGAACGAATTAATTTGTTTTCCATTCATTTCAATGGAAAACGTCCGCTCTAGTTACGAGAATCTCGTCATACGAGCTCAGTTCCGGAACGGATTAAGCTCGTATCTCGAGGTACCACTGTATATACATACATACACATATGTACACATACATACCTATATATAAACGTATATATACATACATATACATACCTATATATAAACGTATATATGCATACATACACATACATACCTATATATAAACGTATATATACATACATACACAGATGTACATGGATATATACGGTAGGTCTTAACACAGCCATTTTTTTGTTAAAGAGCCTGACAGCTGATGGGAGGAAGGATCTGCGGAAGCGCTCCTTCCTGCAATGAGGGTGCAGCAGTCTATTGCTGAAAGAGCTTCGGAGGGACTCCACAGACTAATGCAGGGGGTGGGAGGTGCTGTCCATTATGGACATCATCCTGGTCAGCATCCTCCGCTCTCCCACTTCCTCCACAGTCCAAAGGACAGCCCAGAACAGAGCTGGCCCTCCTGACCAGCTTATTCAGCCTGTTCCTGTCCCTCTCCGTGCTCCCGCATCCCCAACAGACCACTGCATAAAACACTGTAGATGCCACCACAGTGTCGTAAAAAGTCCTCAGCAGTGTCCTGCACACTCCAAAGGACCGTAGTCTCCTCAGTAGGTAGAGGCGGCTCTGGTCCCCTTTTATACAGGGCATCTATGTTTGTGGACCAGTCTAGTTTGTTGTTGAGGTGAACACCCAGGTACTTAAAATTCTCTATGATTTCAATGTCTGTACCCTGGATGTTCGCCTGAGTGGTCTGTTGAGGATCCCTCCGGAAATCGATGACCATTTCCTTTGTCTTACTGGTGTTGATGTAGAGGTGGTTTTCCCTACACCAATCAACAAAGGCTGTGATGACCCCTGTACTCTAGGTCGTTCCTGTCCATCACTCATCCAACAACAGCGGTGTCGTCAGAGAACTTCTGGAGGTGGCAGGTGTCTGTATCATGTTTGAAGTCTGATGTGTAGAGGGAGAAGAGGAGTGGGGAGAGCACTGTGCCTTGTGGGGCCCCCGTGCTGCAAGTTACCACATCAGACGTACAGTCCTGGAGTCTCACATATTGTGGTCTTTCAGTGAGGAAGTCGATGATCCATGCGGCTAGGTGGTTCCTTACTCCAGCCTCTTCCAGTTTCCCTCTCAGTAGAACCGGCTGAATGGTGTTGAACGCACTGGAGAGGTAAAAAAACATCATTCTCACCATGCTTCCCGTGTTCTCCAGGTGTGAAAGAGACCTGTGCATCAGGTAGGTGGTAGCATCTTCCACACCAATGCCTGGAAGACAGGCAAACTGCAGAGGGTCCAGCTCTGCATTCA
The DNA here is from genome assembly GCF_051989625.1 of Stigmatopora argus. NCBI lineage: Eukaryota > Metazoa > Chordata > Actinopteri > Syngnathiformes > Syngnathidae > Stigmatopora > Stigmatopora argus. The sequence continues at coordinate 3,916,819 of NC_135387.1, read as the reverse complement.
TCAGGGGGCTGAGGTGATTGAGGATGATTCTCTCCAATGTCTTGATCAGGTGAGAGGTTAATGCTACCGGCCTGACGTGGTTTGGCTCCCTGGGGTTTGCAGTCTTTGGAACTGGGACCACACAGGAAGTTTTCCACAAGGTGGGGACCTTCTGCAGACAGAGGCTGAGGTTGAAAATATCCAGAATCACTTTGCCAAGCTGATCCGCACAGTCTTTCAGCAGTCTGGAGCTGAGGCCGTCTGGACCGGTAGCCTTCCTTGCCTCGAACACTATATGACTAAGGTATGCATTTATGATGTGATAAATTGAGTTATTTTGGTCATTGGTTGTCTTAGCCTAAATGTTTTGACCAGTTGCTACTTAAACGTTTTTTTAAACACAAACTTTATTTTTAATTCTGATTCTCTGCTTAACACATGAAAGTTGGCCCTTTGATTTTTTTCCTGAAACTGAGCAAAAGTTCACAAAAGAGACCCAAACAAAATACATAAAATGTGTTTATTTTGTCCAAGTCACAATTTACTTAGCATTGTAAATCTTATTTCAATACAAAGCATTCTTTACAGTGTCAGGCAGGAATTGTTTCATTTTATACACCGTTTGTAGTGTGGCGGAAAGAGGTGTGTTATCACACTAGTGTGGTGGATAAGCAGTTAGATTTAGTGCAGTTATTGCATTACAAAGCAACTATCCCCAAAAAGAAGTAGTGCAATTTTTTTCTATTTTTCTTTCTACTCACAATAACAAGGAAGTTTAGAAGGCATAAGGCTTTTCATTTCTCAATGTCAGGCTTAGTATTGCATACAGAATAAGACATAGGACACTGATGATAACTCTGTAAAAATTGTGCTTCATAAATCAACTTCAACTGCTTCATCGGTTGTTTAATCATTGGTCCACTCTAAAGTAACGAAAATAGCTAATTGTAGAGCTAAGACATGCAGGACATCATTCATCAATTTGATCTGAAGATCACTTTCAGTGAAGAAATTTCAAAGTGCGTCGAGTAAATGAGTTCCCAGCTCACCCTGAATTTGTGGGATAGTAAATTTGAGTGCTGCTAGTGGTAGGTGAAGAAAAAACAGCCCAGAGACGTCTATCACTATCACAAGACAACGGGCAAAAATCAGAAACGGTGCAATACCCAAATACTTAACATTAAAAAGAATCAAAATTCATGCAGTGCTTGCATAGATTTTTTTTTGTCTTTTTTCTCTCAATCATGCGTTTTTCTTCTTCTTCAAAATATACACAAAACAGGAGATGCGTGACATAGAAGCGAGTAATTCCTTCAATCAGATGATATTGACCCTGTTAGATGGTCACTACTCACCACGTGGTTGTCTAGAGGAGCTGAGGGACAACCTGAGGGTCTTTCGTGGTAAAACCGCAGTACACAAATGGGCGGAATGACAAAACCTGGGGATGCTACAATTAGGAATGTGCTACAATCAGACGAATGTTTGCTTCAGAGACACCCTGAGGCATGCAAACATATATTCTCGGAGTTTTGCCCCCAAGCACCATGTCCTTCATGTGTTGACTTAAACAACAGGACTGGGCACCAACATTCCCTTTTGTTTTGCTTACATTCACTCTGCCCGTCATCTTTTTACGTAGGTGTGGGTGAGTGTGCAGTAGGAGACCGAAAGAGATGCGCTGGTGGTGACAGAAATGTACGGAGCCCCCGGGCGTCAGGGTACACCAAAACATTTTTCATTACTAATCTGTATCCACAGTGAATCTGTACCCCCAGTTTAGTAAACTGTACCCACAATTCAGTACTCTGTCCCCACAGATTAGTAATCTGGATAGAGATTACCTATGAAAATTACCGCTGCCGCGTGCGTATAAACCACACCTTTAAAATTGCTTTAAAAATATTGAATTTTACAATTTCTCGCATATAAGCCGCCCCCGATTCACAACTTTCACCTCCATATTCATGGTTTTAATAGGAAGTACAAATGTGTTACTTTTAAGGGAAAATCTTTAGAAAACTCATCGCACGTGGTATTTCTGAGCTACTGTATGAATCAAAAGCACATTATTAGGGTCAATATCATAAGGAAGTCAGTAATTCATCCAACAATGGTTTTCTTACTGCAAAACAGAAAATAACCAACAAATAGTAAATGTTAATCTGCCGACATCTACTGGTAAAAAACAGTATAGCAACGCTGTAAATCCATACCCTTGATTCAGTCATCATTTTCTTAGTTACAAATACGGCTTATATGCGAGAAAATACGGTACGTATATATTTTTTCTAACCTGACACCCGGACGGCTGCATAGAAATGTAACTTCAACTGCAGTGTCATAATTTCACTGTATGCAATACGACAACACCTAAATCAGTGGTTCTCAAATATTTTACAGCAAAAGCTTTCTGAGTAGCACCATCGGGACTGAATATAATTTGTTTTTGAAAATGTGTTCCAAATTTGCTGCCATACATATATCTGATGTTTGATAGTACATTGCATATAACATTTGATTTTTAACCACCAAACCTGTTTTAGGTAGTGTGACAAATATTTCAAGCATTCACAAGGTTAAATTGTTTGTTCTGAGGTCTTCAATATTCTTTTGATAGGTTTTTCATTAACAATGTGTTAAATGTTAGTCTGTTGAATGCCAGGTATTGGCAAAAAAAAGGTGGAAAAGGCAAATCACATCAATGTACACAAAAGTGGGGGTGGTGGAGAGTTATGTACTTAATAACACAATATAGGACAATTTTTCTTCATTGAAAAAAACAAACAAACCTAATACAATTTATTATTCATCTTCCATTGCCCTTAGCCACATCAGGTTCACGGATGTGCTGGAGCCTATCCCAGCCAACTACAGGCAGCAAACAGGGCTGAATTGGTTCCTAACCAATTGTAGGGTATACGCAACAGACAGCTATTCACGCTCATAACCACATCGCCGAGTGGGAATTGAATCCAGACTGCCCACACTGAAGTCAGGCTGAAAAACCACTGTCACAGGGTCCCATTATTTATTATAGGATTTAAATTACTCTTTATATTGATATGTATTTATTAGCAGCGTAGGTTATATTGAATGAATGCATGTACAGTAATACCTTGAGATACGAGTGCCCCAACATACGAGAAATTTGAGATAAGAGTAAAATTCCGAGCAAATATTTGCCTTGAGATACGAGACAAATTTTGAGATACGAGCATACGAGACAGCCAGATGGCCGAGACGAGAGAGGCTGCTTATGATAACAGCGCACTGTCTTTCTCGACGCATCTCCCTCGTGTAACGATATCTACGACCATTGCCCGGAGCGTTGAATTTTTTCTGTGCTTTTTTTTGCGTTGGTCAGTGTAGAATTAAGGTAAAAACAATGGGTCCAAAGCAAGCAGGTGCAATAGGGAGACAAAAGCAAACAACCCTAGATAGGTTCCTTTTAAAAACTCCAACTAAATGTGAAGGTGGAAGCGAGGCAAAAAGAGCCAAGCCGGAAGAAGAAAAGTAAAAAAATTCAAACAAAATTAGAATTAAGTTTAGTGTAAAGTAAGATTAAAATTTGTTTTTAAATGTGTCTGTATCGCGATCTTAGTTCATTTAAGTTAAATTGATGTCATCTCTAATCTCATTTTCTAAACCGCTTTATCCTCATTAGGGTTGCGGGGGTGCTGGAGCCTATCCAAACTGATTTCGGGCCAGGGTGGGGGACAACCTGAATCGGTGGCCAGCCGCTCGTAGTTGAATTTATGTTTATGTTATGTTTCGAGCGCCACGCGAAAAGTCTCTCTCTCTCTCTCTCTCGCTCTCTCTCTCTCTGCCCACTGTACTGAAAAATGTCTCAATTCAATAATTATAATCGGACATAGGTCTTGTCATCATCGTTGACTCGACAAAAGCTTAATTGTCATACCCAGCTGCGTATGACGAAATTGGTAATTTTAGTATTGAACATCATAACCACTAGTTATTTGTTACTTACTCTGTTAATAGATGGAGAATTACAACCAATAAAAATGTTTTTCCATTGTAACATCCTGTTTTTTGGTGTTTTTTTCAGAGGGTGGGAAAGATTAATTTGTATTTAGTTAATTTCTATGGGAAAAGTTGAAAGTCGATATACGAGCTCGGTCCTGGAAAGCATTAAGCTCGTATCTCAAGGTATTACTGTTGAAGTTAATAACATCTTGATAAAAATCTGATACAAATACAATTAATAAAAATAGTATTCAACTCTGGTTATGACCGATAATGTCACTCTAAAGTTTTTTTCTTTTGAATGGGTGTAGTGTAGTTAAGTGGTATTATACTTTGTTGTTCCTAATTTCTATGAAAATAAACATGACTATAACATTCAATGCAAATTGTTTGTAGTTTAAGTTGAATATACAACTTAATTGTACTTCATATATGCAATGGTTTGAATACAATTTTAAAAATCGTCTGAACATGTAATTCAGTCAATTCTTATGTAAAACCGGTGGCACTTGCATCACTCTTTGAGAACCACTGGCCTATGTTTAAAAAAAAAATGTAACAGTAGAAGCGTGTACATTATCTGAAACAAGCGACCAAATCAAGAAGGAATTTGACCAAACTAAGTGTACATTCAGTATTTACAATATGCAAAAGCATGTGAAAATATTCCACTAGTGGATTCAAGAGTAAACATTCCTACTGTACAGTACAATTGAGCCATTAAGATCATTCAACTTCTGTTCTGGCATTAATGTGCAAAAAAATTCAAAATAATCACACTATTACATGCATCAATAAAGATACCTAAACATGTTCCGCTTTAAGGCCAGTTTACTGTATATGGAGACATCCTACAATGGAGAAACATAGGCAAAGCAGAAGTTTGCCATTGCACAGTAGCCCTGCTAACAATCTGATGTCCCCCTCTGTGAAGATACTGTGTACGGAGGACCAAAGCTGCTAAAATGAAAAATGAATGCATACATAAAAAAGGGTGAAAATAAAAATGACTATATATACAAAAATAAGATGAATAAATTAAAAATAAAAACACGAAAAATCAAAATGAATATTGATACAAAAATAAATACAACCCAAAAATGAAAATTAACTGTGGAAATAGAAAAATATATTTAAATGGATTAAAATATAAGCTGGCCGCCCGGTGGCGCGAGTGGTTAACACGTTGGGTTTACAGCTGTGGGCTCCTGGGTTCAAATCCAGGTCACGTCCACCTGTGTGGAGTTTGCATGTTCTCCCTGCGTGGGTTTCCTCCAGGTACATTCCAAAAACATGCACGGTAGGCCGATTGGACACTCTAAATTGCCCCTAGGTATGGGTGTGAGTGTGCATGGTTGTCCGTCTCCTTGTGCCCTGCGATCGGCTGGCCACCGATTCAGGGTGTTCCCCGCCTCTAGCCCGGAGGCATCTGGGATAGTCTCCAGAACCCCCCGCAACCCTAATGAGGCTAAAGCGATTCAGAAAATGAGATGAGATGAGAATAGATAAGCAAATAAAAGCACTTTTCTCTCATATTGATTTCATTATCACGCTGAATATGCAAGACGTTTTTCAAATCAGGTGAATAATATTAAATGTCCGGCAACCCGGTGGTCGAGAGGCTAGCACGTCGGCCCCACAGTTCTGAGATCGTGGGTTCAATTTCAGGTCCGAATTTTCCTGTGGGGAGTTCCCATGTTCTCCCTGGGCTTACATGGGTTTTCTGCAGGTACTCCAGTTTCGTCCCACATTCCAAAAACATGCAGGGTAGGCTGGTTGAACACTCTAAATTGCCAATAACTCTGAGTGTGAGCAAAGTTGGGTGGGATAGGTTCCATGGAACTGAATTCAAATTTTATATGAACAATGAATCACATTTCTTTTTGCATGTTCACAATGACAATGAAATGAATATGAAACAAATCAATTGATGATTGAACTTTAAATCTCTCTCTCTCTATATCAGTGGTCTCAAACCGGTCTTCAAAGGGCCGCAGTGGGTGCAGGTTTTCATTCCAACTCAACAAGAGGATAATTTTTGCAAGTGTAATCAGTTAATCAGTTGATTGCAGCCAGGTGCTACTTATTTTAGAAGACACCTGATTGGTTAAAATGTCGGCACTGGATCGATTGGAACAAAAAACAGGACCCACTGCGGCCCTCGACGGAATCGGTTTGAGACACCTGCTTTCTCTCTATATATTTATTTATTTTTGTATTTATTTCCACATTTCCTTTTTGAATCTTATTTTTGTTTTTATAGTCGCTTTTAGTTTCACTTTTATTTGTATCTTGATTTCTTTTGAACTTTGGCAGCTTTAGTCCTCCATAAAGCAATGCTCTAAAAAGAGACCTTGGCTCGTGGATTGGTCAGTAGGTGTCTCGAGGCCAAGGGCGGCTGTGCAGGCGGTTCTTCCTCTGGTTGTGACCCTGCTGGGCTTCACTTTGAAGCAGCCTGTCCTGCGACTCGTGGCTGTTGGCGTTGTGGCCGTCGCCGTGCCCGCAGTGGGCGGGGTAAACACCCCGGCACGTGCGGCCGTGGCAGGGAGAGGTGTACTCCTCCTCTTCCTCGTCTTCTTCTCTGCCCCGCTGACCCAAGCTGCCCCTCTGGCTGTGAGACAGGGAGTCGCTGGCCTCGTCCGATGGCATGAGACTGTCCTGCTCCAAGGGGGAGAGGGCCTCTTCGCCCGGCTCTTTTTCCTCCTCTTCTTCGTCTTGCTCCCCAGCTTCCAAGCCCGCTGCCTCACTACTCTGTGGAAAAGTAGCATGATGATATGGAGCCGTTCTCAACAAGTGGCTTCACACTTCTTGTTCGTGACAGCTGTCGTGTTTGGTGGATGAAAACAAAAATAGGGCGACAAAAGAATGCAAACACCGTGTGAAGAAGGACTTATAGCCACTTTGGCTGCTTCAAGAGAACACGTCTAGACTATTGATGTCCCTGACGCCATGGCGTTATGTCAAATCTGGCCCAATCACGCCGTTCCCTGAGGATCAGAATCAATTTATTTGTTTTTATTTTGGAGTAGGAAAACATTCAAATTTTACTTGCCACAGAATTTCCCTTTATGTTTATGTAAAAGAATTAATTAATTTGTTCGCAACTTTATTTTCAGCGGGAAATGTAAGTACAAAAAAGGACAGACATATACCGTGGTACCTCGACATACGAGTGCCCCGAGATACGAGCAATTTGAGATACGAGTAAAATTTCGGACAAATATTTATCTTGAGATACGAGACAATTTTTGATATACGAGTATACAGCGGACGCGAGAGGCTGCTCATAAGAACATCATGGGCACTGTCTCTCTGGTCGCAACTCCCTCGTGTAATCTCTCTACGAGCACTGGGCGGAGCGTTGCATTTTTTTCAGTGTTTTTTTCCCGTTAGTCAGTGCGAATGGCGTATATACTACTTCTCGTTGGCAAGTGGTTGTGCGTTATTTTATTGTAAGGACATTTTTGTGCATCATTTTGGGAGTATTTTGAAGGGAAGACAAAAGCAAACAACCCTCGATAGGTTGCATCTGAAAGTCAGGGTGGAGGCGGAGCAAATAGAGCCAACCCGGGAGAAGAAAGGTATCACATTTTAAAACAAAATTAGAATTAAGTTTAGTGTAAGGTTAGATCAAAATTATTTTTGAGTGTCTCTGCATCGTAATCCAAGTTCATTTAAAGTTGTTCATGTTATGTTACGAGCGCGTTGCCGTGCAAAAGTCTTCCCCCCTCTCTCTGTCCGTCTCTTTCTCCCCTCCGCGAAATCTGTCTAATTTTAGTACTATTAAACACATTTAAGTACTATTAAACCACTAGTTATTTGTTACTTTGTTCAAGGATGGCGAATTATAACAAATAAAGTTTTTTCAATCCAATATCCTGTTTTGGTTTTTTTTTCAGAGGGTTCGAACAAATTAATTTGTTTTTAGTTCATTTCTATGGGAAACGTTCATTTGAGTTACGAGTAAATCGTCATACGAGCTCAGTCCCGGAACGAATTACGAACATGAAATATGATGATTTTAAAAAGTATTTTTGTTGTTCTGTAGATGGAGATGGAGCATGGGGAGGGTCGACCTTTTCAGAATGAATATATATAGTGTATATATATACACAGTATATATGATATATTTTTCTTTTTGAGTGTTTTAACTTTAAACTTTACTATGAAAAGTAAAGAATAAAACCTGCAGAAACTTTTTTTATAAATTTGCCTTCAAACCAAAAGTTGCTGTGCAATATGAAATAAATAAAATAATCGACTGAAGACATAATCACCATTGGCAAGCAGACTAATTTCAAACTAAAAAAAGACTAAATTTATGTCACAAATGGCCATTTACAAAAAAATAAAATAAAAAAGTTGGATTAACGTAATTCATTTTAACCCAAGATAACAAGTTTTAGATTTTTGCAACGTTTGCAGAACATTTACATAAAATGGGGAACCACCTTGATATCAAGTAAGAAAAATATAACAGGCTTTCTTCAAATGAGGACAGTGGGTTAAGGACATTTTCGATAAGGCTGCTCTTTGCGCACAGGTATTTAAAAAAAGAAAGAAAACGGCAGGAAGAATTCACTTGGATCTTTTAGTGGGTGGGCTCGTTGTTGTCCTGCATCTCATAATCACTTATTTTGGCCGTGTTATTGTCCTTTTGCGTCAATTCCTAACATGCTAAAACACATTTCCTCATAATCTTCTTCTCCTGAGCGTTTGTCTGAAACTAGCGTTCATCTCGCAACAGCACACCCATTCTCCGTGGTGGTCGGGTGGTGTAATTGCAGTTTAAAATTATCAAATTTTAAAAGTTATAAATATTTTTGTTGACAAAAATTATTTCACGATAATTTGCGTTATTGTTATATTGCCCAGCTCAACGTTAGATTAATCAGGTATCGATTCACAAAATGTTTTGTCCAAATAACAAAAAATAAGGTCAAGACATGAAGTTAGCTAACTTTAGCTAATGGAACAGCTATACTTAAATGTTATAGCGATGACACACTACTAAGATATAATATTCAATAATAACCAGAAGTTTCATATCTAGTTTTATTAATGCCCTTGCCTTCACTAAAACAATTCAGACAAGTTCGCTAGTTAGCTTCTGGCCTTAGCTTAATCTTATTTTAAGGGAATACGTAGGAAATAAATTTTGGACATTTAGCTGGAAGTGATGTCGTACGTCCATATTGTTTAATCCAGTTGTTTATTTTGCCTTTGGAAGTTACAGAACCGCATTTCTACTAATAAACTCATAGGGTCCTTCCTGTTCGATTTAGATATTCTACTAGCACATTGTTTCACCATTTTGGACATTGGTATGATCATTTTTGTCTACCATTGTAAAGTTTTATGGCAGTTGACGATCTCAAAACCACCAAATGAATCAATTAGATAATGGGGGATCTGAGAGTTTGACGAATCATGCTTGCTAAACAACGTGGGTAGGATGTTTGATTGGTTAATTTGGGGGGTGGACTTTGTGAAATGTCAAGGGCAACATTAGTTTTGGTGGCCAGCAGGGGGGCAATAATGGATAAAAACAACTTTTTTAAGTGTTGAATGTAATATTTCTTTTTAGTAAAGTAAGCCCATTTTGATTAGGTGTTTGCACAGTTTTGTCTGTGCGTACAGACATTGTTACAACAGATTAAATGCCAAAGGAAAGAGTGGAGATGAAGGGAATGAAGGGCTACTATGAAATACTAAGTGTTAGTGTACAGTACACAAACTGCATTTTGGTCTTATCACTATTATTGTGAAACAAGAAGTACACACATAGTGTCATATGCCACTGCGAGGGGAGGCGCATTTACGAGGCATGCGTGGAAACGGCTCAACAGACAAGGAGGAGCAATGAGGAGATTCTGCCAAATGACACGCTGATTTGGTCATTTTTGGCTCCATGTGCCGTTCATTGCGGTGAATTCAGTGTTGATTCAGCTCAGACTGCCAACTCAAGAAGGAGGAGGAGGGATGTGGCGCACGAATAAAACAGTGTCGTCCCCATGTTTGGCTCAGGTGTTACAAGTGTGTATGGAAAAACCCTACTACTCACCAAAGGTTGCCATCATTCAATTAATTCCTGCATTTCAGAAAATGTTAAGCATGGATGAGCGAGAGGACACACAAGCGGAGACAATTAAATCCAAAACACAAGAGTGATAATAAAAAGAGGTTGAAAAACAGCTAAAACGGAACACCAGAGACCAGGAGACGAGATCAGGGCAGCTCACCTGGAGACTGGAGATGGCGGACGGAGGGCTCATAAGGGTCTGCTCTAAAAGAGGATTAAGTGGGGTGGTGCCTGGGAGATGAGTGGCCCGCCAGTATATCTCCAGGTATTCTGCCAAATGCTCACAAGCATCCTCCAGCTGGTTTTCATCCAAAATAACATCAAACAAATCCTGAAGGCAAAAGAAGACAATCTGGAAAATGCAGCAAACAATTCAAACAGGACATTTTGGCATATGTACCCCCCACCCCAAAATAAAAAAATAAAAAATAAAATAAAATTAAAAAAATATGTGAGTGCATGGTTGTGGGATAGGGTCCAGCACCCCCACCACCCTAATGAGAATAAAGCGGTTCAGAAAATGAGATGAGATATACACACGTATTTTCTCACATATTGACCGCTTCTGCTTATAAGCCGTACCCTTAAAACTGCCTTAAAATCGTTGAATTTTATAATTTCTTTCATATAAGATGCTCCCTGATTCCCAATTTTCACCTCCATATTCATGGTTTAAATAGGGAGTACAAATGTGTTACTTTGAAAATGGATGTTTGGCAATTTGACGTATGTCGGTATTCGCCTTTTTTTTATCCGATCGGCCGATATGAAGAAATCCATTTGAAACTGTGTTATTTTGGCTCAGATGGAGTGCTTATTTTCTTTCTCTGCTGCCTGCTGTGTCCTGCTCAATTCGCAGCCACACCTATCATAAACGACCTCTCACTGCTGCTCGTTAAGGGATCTTTTATCTTGAACATATTAAGGGTGGCCCGGTGGGGCGAGTGGTTAGCGTGTCGGCCTCACAGCTCTGGGGTCCTGGGTTCAAATCCAGGTCACGTCCACCTGTGTGGAGTTTGCATGTTCTCCCTGCATGGGTTTCCTCCGGGTACATTCCAAAAACATGCATGGTAGGCTGATTGGACATTCTAAATTGCCCCGAGGTATGGGTGTGAGTGTGCATGGTCGTCGGTCTCCTTGTGCCCTGTGATCGGCTGGCCACCGATTCAGGGTGTCCCCCTTCTCTGGCCCGGAGTCAGCTGGGATAGGCTCCAGCACTCCCCGCAACCTTAAAGTTCCAGTTCAGCTAGCCGACTATGAACGCCTGTTCATAACACCTGTGTGGAGTTTCCATGTTCTTGCATGGGTTTCCTCAGGGTAATCTGCCCATAATGGCATATACAGTAATCCCTTCAATATCGCGGATAATGTAGACCAGACATGGTCACGATCATCGAGAAACCAGGAAATATGATCACCCCTATTATTACTACCATATTAGATGTTTTTGCGCCTATACAGAAATACAAATACAGAAGTTAAATTATCAAGAAGTGTATTTATTAAATATTACAGCTATAAGCATATTAAAAGACTAATGAATTAATATCTAAATATAATCTATATATAAAAAAATTGAAAATACTTAAAGTACTGTACTCACAGTGAAAATAGTTCCTTTCTGCTTGTTATAAATAAAAAAACTGGTTAATTAATGAGTTTGAGTCCAAGTATTTGAAGGGGAGCCCTTTCAGCGAGGTACAGCTTTGCGTTCAGAATGAAACAGTTTGTGAAGGCTTTCATGATCCAGGCCTTCTGGTTGCTCATCCTGTAAACAGGCAGCAAAGCTTTGTTCTTAGTTGTATTAGGTTCATTTTGGGTTCTTGTGGCTAAGTCTGGTCTACATTATCCGCGATATTCAGGGGATTACTGTACTCGCCTGACTAAGCGCGGTATCGAAATGTCAGGTAGCAAAACGACTTAAAAGCACCATTGTCTGTTATAAACGAATCAGTCAAAACATTTGCTCTTTTTTTTAAAGCATGAAGACGGTCAAACTTGTTGATTCAGGCCGGCTTTTCCATGAAGCCAGCCAGCAGCATCTCACACATTCGATCCGTGTGAATCCAGGCATTTTCAGTTCATTTATGAATAAGAATGCCCAGGAAGGCATCCTCTTCCCAAAAACTTGTCGCTGCCTGTTCCGGCCGAGGCCGGGTTGCAGGGCAGAGCTCGCTCCCCACCGGCCGACCGGCTGGAAAATTAAACCTCCACTTTGCTCCTCTGCGCCATATAGCCGTCAATTAGCCGTGGAGGGAGTTCTATTTTCATATAGGTGCAACGACATCAGCCCAGTGCCCGGACTCATATGGAACCTCAACTTCCATGTTTCTCCTTCCTGTGTGTGGCTCCATTTTTTTTACCTAGGTCTACAATGTCTTGTGTGTCTGTCTTGCTAATGCAACCAAGGAAATTTCCCAAATATGGGATGAAAGTACTAATCTAATCTAGATTAGAATAGAACTTTATTTCATCCCGTATTCGGGAAATTTCCTTGGTTGCAGTAGCAAGACAGTAGCAAGCACAGACACAGAAGACATTGAAGACCTAGGTAAAAAACTGGAGCTACACACAGGAAGTCCACAAGGTGAGGGCCTTCTGCAGACTGAGACTGAGGTTAAATATCCATAATCACTCTTTCAAGATGATCTGGACAGTGCCCTCCGTGGTCTGGAGGTGATCATCTTCCATGCCTAGATCCTCCGAAGCTGTCCTATCACCTGATAAGCAGCATTGGAGAGGCCGGTGGGGGGGGGGGGCTTCAAAGCACACAACTCTCCCGTTGCAGCCCAGCAAGCACCGACAGCTTCTCCATCTGACCGGGGAGAGATCTCACGCTCCCATAACAATAATGGAATGCTCGGTCTAGAGCAGGGGTCCCCAAACTTTTTCCTGTGAGGGCCACATAACTTTTCCCTTCTCTGATGGGGGGCCGGTGTCAGTTTGTAACAGGAAAAAGTGTGACGATCGTAGGGGAGCTTAAAAAAATTATTGTTTTCGGGAAAGCCACACATAACCAAATAACCCTTTCCAGGTTCTTTACAGAAAAAAAGTCAGGAAACAAATAATAACACTATTAATGAAATAAATAATAACTAAATAACCCTCTATGAGTTCTTCACAGAAAAAAACAGGAAATAAATAACACTATTTATGAAATAAATAATAACTAAATAACTCTCTCTGGGTTCTTCATAGAAAAAAAGCCATGGAACATATAATAAAAATAAAAATGAGCAGTTGCACTGTGTCTTGCACATCCGTGCTTTCATCCAGTGCTAATGAAAAAAAAGTCAAATTCTTTCGTCTTCTGCTGCAGCTGGGCATATACATTACGGTATACATTACGGCTCTGTGGTATATGAACAGATGTTTGGTTGGTGATCTGCCTCCTACTAGCTGACTGAGGAAAGGTAAGTGGAAGACAGTGAGAGGTAAGCGAGAGGTAAGCGACCTGTATCCTCAACAGCGGAATGACAAATTACAAGTCCGTAACTTACACTTATTAGGTCTTTTGCCGATTAAACGTAGCTTATGGAGAAGCACCATCAATTTCGTCACACGCAGTTTCTGCGTGTGATGACAAGTAGGCTTTTGTGTTGTGATAATGACGACAGGGCCTATGTCCGATTATTATTATATTATTACTCCCAATTTCTTCAACGCGTCTGGTGCTTGTACTCGCCGACAGACTTACGGCATTAAATGCATCTTTCTTCTCGGGACACACCTCCTCTGCGACAGCATCCATACATTTCTTAACAAACTCTCCGTCAGTGAAAGGCTTACCGCTGCTTGCTATCAGTTTAGCAACCCGAAAGCTGGCCCGAACGGATGCCTGGTTCAGCTGAGCTTGGCGTACAAATGTATTCTGCTGAGATAGTAGTCCACTTTTTAGCTTTGAGAGTTTGTCTGCTCGTATTTGGCCTTGCAAGCTATCATACTTGTCTTTGTGACGGGATTCACAGTGTTGGCGAAGATTGTATTCTTTGAATACTCTTGACAGATGTGACAAACAGCCTTTTCTTTGCATTGAACAAAAAAATAATCGTTTGTCAACTGCAGGTTAAATACCCTGCATTCTGAATCAATTTTTCTCTTACCTAACTTTTTCACCATTATTCCGTTCTCTCTTTGACAGGGAAAGCTTATCCAATCCTTAATATCCTAATAATCATCAACATGACCCACGCCAAAGCTAGGATTTTTTTTCTGGAGGCCAAATACGAAAAAAATCCGATAGTGTCTCTGGTATTGTTCAGAGGGCCGGGCCAAATGTGCTGACGGGCCGTATCCGGCCCGCGGGCTGTAGTTTGGTGACCCCTGGTCTAGAGCGTCGCCTCTTCTTCCGGGACTATCGTCCACTGCTCATAGCTGATCCTGCGCGCATAACAGCGGAGGCACGGCTGAACAGCTCCAAAGGCATCCAGGACTATTTGCTGTGTATATTTAATAACTCGGGGTGTTCAAACATTTAGCGGAATTCCTAATTTGCCAATTCCCAAAGGAAACCTTGAGCCATTTCTCTTCCTTCCTTTTTTAAGAATCAATTTAATTGTCATCTCTGTATACATTTCCCGTTGTTGTCCAGGATCATTAAAATCATTTGTTAATTCCTGATTGCTTTCTGCCTTTTAGCATTGCCACCATTCACCTTGACAGGTAAATCAATACATGCATATAATTATGAATGTAATTTAGTTGTCACCAGGTTCTGGATCATTAGGCACATATTTTTCTTTGACATTTTCTGAATGGATAACGATAGACCACTCACAGGGGGGCATTGAGAGAGTTTGTCTGCTGCCATCATCTGTACGTTCAGGTGCTTGCTCTGAGACTTCCCCCTGGATTTGATCAGCCTCTGAAGCACCTAAAAGGGAAGCATTTGTCCACATAGTGTCGCTATTAAAAAGAGAAGGGTCTGTTTCGCCAACTATTCCAGAAAGGGCCGCAGTGAGTGAGGGTTTTCGTTCCAACCTATAAGAGGAAACCTTTCCGCCAATCTGGTATCTTAGAAGTGCAATCAGTGAATTGCAATCAGGTGCTTCTTGTTTCAGTAGAAACCTCATTGGTTAAACTGTTTGTGTTGGATCGGCTGGAACAAAAACTTGCACTCACAGCGGCCCTCGAGGACCAGTTTTCAGACCGCTAGCTCTACAGCCTGCAAGACACGGGCACATCTGGAAATGAGGGCGTCACTATTAGGTGGTCTATTCCTAACTGTATTAAAAACCCTAACCTCGACGACAATTGTGTCAACAAGCAGAAGCTAAAGGAAGCTAGCGAATGCAAACTAATTGGGCAATGATTTTTAAAGGCACTGTCCAGTCAAAGTAAAATTTGATTCATTTGGTCAAAAGTAATGACTGTTGTTAATATGCCTGCCAAATTTGCATGAATAAAAATGAGTACGTATATGCAAAAAAGAATTTAAAAAGCTGTAGGCATGTCCGGCTGATTGTGCTCAAACCACAGCCCTCCCGCGAAAACAGTCAATCAAACTACCAACACTTACTAGTATTGATACAATTTCCATTACCATGTCTTCTCTGTCAACACAATCATGTATGTTTGAACCATACCAGCCATAATACAATTCAGAAGGACAAAAATAGCTGTGTTTCTGAGTATTTCTCTCACTTAGTCTGAAGCGGAATGGTATTTTATCCTTTTAAAAATTCAATCATTCATCATCCATACCACGCATTCTCGCAAGGATTGCTAGAGCTTATCCCAGCTGACAATGGGCACCAGACGAGGGACACCCTGGAGTGGTGGCGAGCCAATCGCAGAGCACAAGGAGACGGACAAGTAATCACACTTACACTCCTACCTAGGAACAATTTAGATTGTCCAACGAGCCTACCATACATGTTTTTGGGATGTGGGAGGAAACTGGAGTATCCGAAGAAAATGCACGTAAGCTCGGGGAGAATATGCAAACTCCACAAAGGAAGTTACGGACCTGAGATCGAACCCTCGAGCTCAGAATTATGAGGCCGATGCGCTAAACACTGGATTTTGTTGCCCTTTTAAAGATTATTAATGAGTTTGATTTATTTAATAAAGGGAGAATACATACTAATGAACATATACATGTAAATATGGAAGATTATAGTCGAAGGCTAATTTCAATCTTTAGTCCCTTGTGCGGGTTAATGTTAAAAACCCAAGATAAAATGCATAAGGCAATAGTAGGAAGGAGAAAAAACAGCACAAAAGGTGAGAATGTAACTTTTGCAATTCCTGTTTTTTATGGTTACGGTGCCCAGACCTTTGCTCTAGTCTAGATACCATACTTTCATGGTTGCGCCACCTGTCTTTTTGCATGCGAAACTGATATCTCTCTCACGCGGCATCTGCATAATGAGCTCCCGGGTTTTGTGAATTTACTCCAAATTCACTTTCTGTATTTTCAGATTTATCCACCCCTACCCCCCAAATTCATGTTTTTGACACAAAGATTACAGGTGGGTGGGCTTCAAGGGAAGTGCGTCCTCAGTGGTCAAGTAGATTACCTGTGACCTGTAGGTTTTTATAGGTTCACTGATTTGTCGTGAACATTACCTTATTAGCCACTTCATTTAGTATGATAGTCACATTTCAGTGAAGTTAGTCCGCTGTCCATAAAACTGCAGATTGCAGAAGGTAGGAAGGCACCGAACTTGACAAGCACATGGTTTTTACAAAAAGTTGAGGCAGACGATATTGCGACAAACAGAACAGGTTCTGGCTATACTAACTCAGAGAATTAGTACAGTGCCACCTTGCTACCTCGCGCTTCAGTTATCGCTGCTTCACTACATTGTGGATTTTTTTCTGGGGAATTTTTATTTTTATTCATTCATCTTCCATACCGCCATCCTCAAAAGGGTGGCGGGGGTTGCTGGAGCCTAACCCAACTGTCTTCGGGCGAAAGGCACACTACACCCTAGACTGGTCGCCAGTCAGTCGTAGAGCACACAGAGAGACAAATGACCCTCCGCACTCCCAATCATACCGCCGCCTGCAGGAATCGAGCCCGAGTCTGCCCGCAACGAAGTCAGGAGAGTGAACCTCTACACCACGAGGCGGCTTCTTTATTTTTCATTTTTTAATTATTTTTTTAAGTTCATAAAAATGTGACAATCCACGCTGAAACTCGCAAGCGGAAGCAACTCCCCTGTCTTCCGCTTGGTACTAGGACTCAGCACTGAAGAATGTAGTTATTTATTTATATAAATAAAAATGTAAAAATCCACGCTGAAACTCAGAACCAGAAGCCACTCTTGCTACTAAGACTCAGCTCTGAACAATTTTTGAATAATAATACATACCGTATTTTCACGCCTATTTGGCGCATCGTTTTTTACGCCGCAGTGTCAGTAACGAGTGCTATTTCTGTATTTTTTGACACACAAAGCACGCACCATTTCATTAGACGCATATATATTATATATGGATTAACATCGATACGCAATAGCGAGCACGCATGGAGTCGCAAATCAAAACAGACGGCGAGCCATCTCACAGCAACGGTTAAAAACCAGATTATGAAAATGAACTCAGAGCTCGCCGTCATTCCCGGAGGCTTGACCAAAGAATTACAGCCGCTGGACATCGGCATCAACCGAGCTTTCAAATCAAAGTTACGAGCGGCGTGGGAGCAGTGGATGATCGCTGGCGAACACAGCACCGGGCTTCTTGCGCTACGATTTGTCAATGGATCGTTGCCGCCTGGGCGAACGTGTCTGCTTGCACGGTTGTTCGAGCTTTTGCCAAAGCCGGCATAATTTCTAAGGAGCCACATGGAAATTACGGTGACTCTGAGAACGGAGAGGGGGGGGGCTATTTGGAAGGCTCGTTCGGGCAATTGTTTAATTCTGACACAGAAGATGAGGAGTTTGAGGGATTTAAAGGTGATGATGACTTGAGTAAATTGTAAAATGTCCAAATAAAGCACTGCCGAACTCAGTTTTGCTTCCGTTGCCTTTTCAAAGCGTGTTTTTAGTGTGTGGGTGTAGCGCCCAAGAACTATATTTCCCAGCAGTCACTGCGCACCGGAACCCGGAAATAAGCTGCTTCCGGTAGCCAGCGCTGTCGCCAGCCACTCGGCGCCCCCGCGAGCGCTCCCGCTCGGCGCTCACAAAGGGCGCTCTGCATTATAAGGCGCCCTGTCTATTTTGGAGAAAAAATTTGACTTTTATGCGCGCCTTATAGGCGTGAAAATACGGTATATTGTTTTTAATAGGGGTGACCCCACTTTGCGGATTTTCACTTTACCGCGATAATCGAGGTATTACTGTATTCATTTTTTCTAGGTTTGTGCTCTTAATTTCAGCAATTATCTTCAAATATATTTCGTCAATTTATAAAATAATAATGACCGAAGAGTGCCTTTAAATCCAAAAATTTAGCGGAAATTGTGAAAACGCAAATTTGGGGACTTGTTTTGGAATAAATTACCATATTTTGAAGGGAAAATCTTAAGAAAAACCATCGCACGTGGTATTTCTGAGATAGTGTATGAATCAAAAGCACATTATTAGGGTCAATATCATAAGGAAGTTAGTAGTCTATCCAGTAATGGTTGTATTCTTATTGCAAAACAGAAAATAACCAACAAATAGTAAATGTTAATTTGCCGATATCTATTGGTGAAAAAGAGTATAGCAACGCTGTAAGTCTTGTGCGCATATAAGCCATTTCGCCGTACCCTTGATTCAGTCATCATTCTTTTGAGTTACAAATACGGCTTATATGTGAGAAAATACGGTAACACCCTACATTGTGTATTATCGATAGCGCTTTGTTGTGATGTACATCCAGACACAGCCCCATTTCCGCATGTCTTGCAAGCTGCTGATGGATACAATTGGTAAAAAGAAGTTATTGCAGACAGTACCTTTGGTGAGGAAACCTTGACGTAGACAACAATGGGAGCGAGGGAGGTTTTGGAGAGTTGTGTGGGGTGGTTGATGGTATCCGCATCGAGAACCACAAGTTGCAACGTTTTGGCCAGCTCAAATATCCTCTCGATCTCACTTTGAACCTCCGCTGAGTCCACCACAAACAGTTTCCACATTAAATTGTTGTGTATTGAGAAGAATCAAGCTTTTGATTGAGATTTTTTTTACCCAGACTGGAGCGTGTGTTGGACCTCTCCATGATGGGTCTTTTATTAAGGACAGATCTTTTAGCCAAGGACAGGTCGGCAGTGACACGGGTAATGGAGATCCTGCAGTTTCAGTGAAAGTGGCAATAACATGGTACAGTATTTGTAAAGACCAATATTATTATTTAATCTCTACTGACCTTCCTTCAAATCTGTGTTTTAGGAAGTCAAAAAGCGCTTTCTGCATCATATCTGTAACCTACAGGATGAGAGAATAAACTACCATTTAATGTATAGTTATTATCATTGACTTATTGGCTGCCATTGATGGGGCTAGACGTGCAATCCTACCCTCCCACTTCAAATGGCTTGGACATTTACTAGTGGTAAAAAGTTTAAGTAACAGCAGAAGGATGGTTGTATTTATTTTATAAAACAGTGTTGACCTCATAACCCTTGAGTGATGGTCCCACGAGCACCACTGGCCTCATGGAGGGAACCACATCATACGGTGGGACCTGTTCCTGATGTACAAAAGGCAACACAGGGAGATTGATTAAATGTATGACAGTAATTTCAAAATGTTGGTGAACATTGATGGCCGGGGGTACATCTCAAATCCGAAAAGTGTTTATGGGGTAAACCTACCTGTTTTTGCTTCAGTTTAGCTTTTGAAAATAAAAACGTGATTAATTTGTTTCAGGTAAATCACAAGCTGTATTTTAAAGAAGAAAAAAAAGCTGTACAAGTACTTACATTCGCCTGCAGATGGTGGAGTGGTCCTCCAGCTTCCAGTTACCATGTCTCCTAAACTGGAAGAGTTTCCGCCTGTTTTCCTGCAGTGAAACATAAAATTTTACACACTGAAAAAATGAACAAAATATGAGTTCACTTTGAATAACGCATTATGGACTGATTTCTGATTTTTTTTACATTTTTAACACAATTTTATTTTATTACTGTCTTATTTCTGTTATTCCTTGAACTGTCATGCCGAGGCTAATTCCTACATACAAGTAATGAACCTAATTTTGAAATAATCCCCAAGAAGCAAAATACCTCTGTTTCTGCTCCTGTTTTAGTCTCATTGCCTCTAGTCTGAGTGGGCTCGGAATGAAGGCGATGTCAGCTCCCTCTTTGACTAGTCGGCCGATCCACCAGTCATTGCTGTACTTCTGTTACATCGAACAAACATGTCCCGTTTAAATGCTGAGATCGAGCTTCTCGATAAGAGTACTACTCACTTACTTCTTTGATGTGCAGAAAGTCTTTGGCATCAAAGTTGACTGCAGCTCCTTGTACGGGACAGTCATCATCAAGAGCGCCGCAGTAACTCACGTTGGTTTTTACTGCAAACGCTACAGGTTTGGACTGGACAAAAACAAAGTCACCCGATGTGAAAGATGGCATTGTTTTACGACAGCGTGGCCTTTAACCTTTAAGGTTTAGGTGCTCTTTGTGTTTATTTTGGGATTTTTTCTTCTTTGTCTTTTTCCCTCTCTGTGACTTGTCCTTGTGATTACCCCGTTATTTCAACTGGTGTCTCTCCTTATTCGTTGCCTCTCATGTCACCTACCTGCCTCTGATAGTCTTATAAACCCGTCTGTCAATTTAAAACAGGAATAGGAGAACCGGTCCTCAAAGGTTGCAGGGGCTCCAGGTCTTTTTTCCAACCGCTCAAACCCAAAAGAGTTTAACCAATGAGGTTTCTACTAAAACAGAAAGCACCTGACTGCAAGCCACTGATTGCACTTCTAAGACAGCAGATTGGTTAAAAGGTGCCTGCTTGATGGGTTAGAACTAAAACCTGCGCCATCTGTGGGCCTTTGTGGAATAGTTTACCTTACCCACACCTGTGGCCTAAACCGTTCCTCAGTGGCTGCCCCCAGTCAGACCGTCTCCGTTTTCCTGCGTTGTCATGCTCATGTTCAGTTCTCCTGGTGATACTTGGTCCACGTAAGTTTGATTATACTTTTTATTGCTACTTTCCTGTGTTTTGTCTTAGAGCTTTACAGGGCTGCCAACTACTCTGGAATTTCTGGAACGCAAATTCTGGGAATCCGGAGAACCTCCCTAAACTCCGGAAATCCCCCAAAATGTTCACAATTTTTTTTAAGCAACCATTTCGAAAAAGTACCAAATTTCCAATTTAAATGCCTCGAAATTCACACGATCGCTACGGCTTCCGCATCTTGATTCATCTGCAATGTAAAGTGGAAGAATTCGGTAACACAAGTGTATTGTGAATCATCCGAGTTACAAGTTCTGACGAATGATTCGTCTTGTGCGACTTCAGCGTGGCAATCGATTGCATGGGTAGCCTCTATCGCTTTAACATTTTCGTTTTTTTCATAAGGGAAGTAAGTATTATTAAGACTAAACCACCAGTGTTTTGTTTTGAAACAAATCCTATAATTTCCAGGGTTGTTCTAAAGGAAGTAGGTGTACACAGCACTGGTAAGTCTTATCAATATGCCATCCAGACACTCGTAGAACATTATTGCGTCTTATTTGAAGAAATATCCCATTTTGACGCCGTCTCCAAAAGCACTGACATTTGCACATTGTAGAACATGCCTGTGCGACTACAGTGTGACACATGGTGGAATTACTGACTGTAAAACACACGTAGAAGGACCCAAACACAAAGATAAACTAATTTTCATTATGCTGTACTTTTTCAAAGGTTTACAAAAACACAATATTTCAATTAATGTAAAAACATGATAATAACAGTTATCAGATTTAAATTGTCCTACACTTTTTTTTTTTTTTACATTTTATATCGATTTTGCGTGAATCACATTCACCCCGGAAATACCCCAGAAATGGGACAAGGGTACTCCTGAAATGGGTTCGACGGAGGTTGGCAGCTCTGGCTTTATTATTGTGAACAACTTTTGCTTATCAAAACAATGAGTCCACCCCATTCCCCCTCCCTGCAACCTTCCCTGCATTTGGGTCCGTTCCTCTGCTTCACCGCACACGCACCAAAGCTACACCAAATTTGTTTGGATTCCCATTGACAAAAAAAAATCAGATTTTAAAATTGTAAACAAATCTGTTCCAAGGGCTAAAGGCTTGTCACCACAAATGCTTACAACACAGGTAACAAGTCATAGATTTAAGGTCTAATGCACTCTATGAAACTTTAATCCTGCACGCTAGATTTCATATATTGTTAATGCAAGAATATGTGGTGACTCGCCATTGGCAGTTACTGGACATTTTCTCATCAATAAAATCACTCTATAATTCACAATCCACATACTCAAACACGCAATTCATATTAGTAAATGTAGTAGTTGTTCTGAGAAAAATAAAAAATTAATCTGACTAATAAATCGTTTGAATCCTCATATTAATATGTTATTTTAATCCATTTGGGGCTATTTGTTAACTAATCACTTAAAACATAACATCCAGTGATAATGATCGACGAACCAGATCTGTTTTAAAAATGAACTGTTTTTCCATTGACAAGCAACTTTAGCATATTACTACTTACAGTACTGAAACTATGGAAACAGCTCAATAACCTTCCTACTGCTCTTACTCATCTCATTTCATCTCATTTTCTGAACCGCTTTAGCCTCATTAGGGTTGCGGAGGGTGCTGGAGCCAATACCAGCTGTCTCTGGGCCATAGGCGGGGGGACACCCTGAATCGGTGGCCAGCCAATTGCAGGGCACAAGGAGACGGACAACCATGCACACTCACACCCATTCCTAGCGGCAATTTAGAGTGTCCAATCAGCCTAGTATGCATGTTTTTGGAAAGTGGGAGGAAACCGGAGTATCTGGGAGAAACCCACGCAGGGCCGGGGAGAACATGCAAACTCCACACAGGTGGACCGACCTGGACTTGAACCCAGGACCCCAGAGCTGTGTGGCCGACGGGCTAAACACTCGCGCCACCAGGCCGCCCACTGCTCTTAGTCCCTTAATGTTGTTGAATAAGTGACATTGGCATTTTAACACTCATTACACTGAAAGAAATGGGAAAAATAGATAAATAACATCCCTATTGTTCTAGCAGCTTTAATATCATTTTAAGTGGCTGTCATTGATGCTGAGAGACGGCAAATCCATTATGACTGGGAGAACTTGCAGCAACCGTCTTCGATGGCAGCGAATGAGGTAAGCAACTCTGAATTATCACTGATGACGACAAGAAATCACTCCCTTGTATAAAATATGTGCATGTCCCACCTTAGCTCTGTCGAGCTGAAGTTGTGCCTGGCGCTCGGCTTCACGCCGATACGCCTCGCGGTCCTCCTCGGCGGACAGGTCGGAATCCGATGGTCTACTGGTATAGGAATCAGCTGAACCCTGGGGGACAATGTGATGGCAATGGAAGAATCTTTATGTACTCATTATACCACTCGCGTTGCAGCTTCCACAATGACGCCAATTCTAGTGTGCTAGGGTTTGCATTTATTTGCAGCTGTCCCCCGCAACAGCACGCTCATGTGTGAGCCTATATGTGTACAGTGCAACACAATGTGCTGCTCTCCCACACCCACCATCATCTGGAAGACCAAATATAGCACAAAGGAGCAAACCGCTTCCTCTTCTCTCCTGCTTGGACCCATTCCATCCCATCATCCCCCACAGTGCAGCATATAAACATTCTTTTTTGCCTTGTTTATTCTCCACAGACAACTTCTCATTAGCAAAATCTATGCCTGTGATCATTTTTCATTCTTAGCGATTTAAGGACACACCAGTTTGTTTTTTGCGCTGTGTTCAAAACAATGAATCAAACGAAGGAAACCGAGTTTACAGTGCTTCAAATGGGATCAGTATACCCGATCAAATTTAAAGCAAGGTTTTTCTATCACCTTTGTGTCTTCCTTCCAGATTTTTTTTACCAACTTGGATAAGGAAAGTCAAGTAGAATATAACCATTACTTAAAATAGGTATAACAATACAGCACAATATAGGACTAACCACGGATATACAGTAGTACCTCCACTTATAAATGCTTCTACATACGACATATTTAGGATATCAAATGCATTTGATGGGAGCCATTCTGTCCCAAGATACAAAAAACAGTCCAAGTTACAAAACATCAAACGATATCAAACATCCCCCAAAATGTAAATACAGTTTCTGTATCCGGTATTTATCTGTTGAATAGCACTGGTGTCAGCATGACCCAAAAATCCTGAAATGGGGAAGTGGGCACTGGGAGAGTTTTAGCATCTGAATTATGCAGATGACCGTTCCAATATACGAAAACAAGATCCATGTTACAAAATTCCCCAAATGTAAATTTACTCCTGTATCTGTTATTTTATTTTGAATTATTTTGTTCTGCATCCTGCTTGAGGCTCTCTTGATTTCCCATTAGAGCAGGGGTCGAGAACCTTCTGGACCGAGAGAGCCATAAACAGTTCATATTTTTAAATGTAATTCCTTGAGAACTATACCCAGAATTTAAAGGTAAAAATTCATCACTTTTAAAGTACCATAAGTATCAAAATTATTTTTAGAACATTGTTACGCTATTGCTAATCAATGAGTATATGTGGCACGTGCAAGGGAGTCAAATCAAAAGAAAAATTATGACTTAAGCACCGCTAAAGTTAGTGTTGGCGCCACCGATGTGCCAACGCGAGGCAAAGTGAATATAATTTGGGAGGTTTTATTTCTTTTTTACCGTCACGTAACTTTGGGATTTTTTTTAATTCAACATTTTTATTATAATGTATTGTTTGTCTACCACAACATGCACCTAGCCCTGTTACCATAACCCTTTTTTCATCATGGTAGAGAAGAAGAAAAAAAGCAGGGAATCACATAACACGCTGGACTTAAATCAGTTGCCCAAATGTCTGTCCTCTCTTTCATTTTTGTAAAAAAAAATAAAAAATCAATAAAATAGTTGGCACTGAAGCAGCACAGTGGTTAAGTAGACAGCACATCCGCCTCACAGTTATGAGCTCAAGGGTTTTATCTCGGCTCTAGCCTACCTGTGTGAAGTTTGCATGTTCTCCCTGTGCCTGCTTGTTTGTTTCTGGGTATTCTGGCATCCCAAAAACATGTATGTTTGGTTGTATATATGTTTGGATTGAACACTTCAATTTCTCCATAGATTGGGACTGATTTTATATATGCAACCTCCTGCCCATAGTTGACTGGAATTAGCTCCAGCACCCTCGCTGTATGAATCAAAAGCACATTGTTAGGGTCAATATCATAAGGAAGTTAATATGTCTGCAAAATATCAAATTATTCAATTTGAAAAATGAAAAAAGTCCATCTTGATGAGAACCCGATGCTTTTTAATGACATGAATTACAATTTTCTTACCAGTTTAAGATGTGACGGCCAAATTGCTTATAATGTGGAAAAATCTCGATTTTTTTTCGATGGAAAAAAAATAAAAACCAAACCGGAATTTAGTTTTATTTCATAATCACAAATGTACAATTGTTTCCTTTCTGTGTTCCAAAAGGGAGAGTGTTGTTTGCACGTAGACAAATTAAAAAAGGAAGTAATGTAAGCACAACCAGGAAATATGCCCTGAGCGCTCTACGTAGTGTTCAACAAGTCACTGGGTGCAATAATAGCATACACATTACGCAGGTATCAAGGTTTATATTTTGACGATCGACCGCAAGATCTTCGATCAGCCTTAACTATTGTGGTGTGCTGACATGGTAAACGCTATGGTCAGAGCACGTACCTACGGTAACATGGCGGCGCCCCGCGCAAGCAATAGTACACACAAGTACCGTATTTTCACAACTATATGGCGCACCGCATTTAAAGGCGCAGTGTCAGTAACGAGTGCTATTTCTGTATTTGACACACACACAAGACGCACCGCATTTAAAGGCATACCGCTCCGCATTACACTGGTCTACCGCACCACATTATACGGGTCTACAGTAGAGGCTGGGGTTACGTTATGCATCCACTAGATGGTGCTGCGCTAAAGGGAATGTCAACAAAACAGTCAGATAGGTCAGCCAAACTTTATTAATAGATTACAAATCAGCTTTCTGACAACTCCATTCACTCCCAACATGAATAAACAACATTTTTTTTACTCTGAGGTTAAAGTATTAGTATTTTCGTGACACAGCAATAGCATAATAACTCATGTTGAACAACCAAAGTCGTCATTAATCGAGTCAGTAATTTCTACCTTCCTGAAAGCTCGGACCACAGTTGAGACTTCCACTGGGAATGACGACGGACATAGAATTAATGTGCTAGATACAGCACAACCGAAATGCAACGCCGTTTTATATATCTCAGCATTCACCGCGCACCGGAAATGGAGTCGGGGCTGTAAGCCGTAGTTGCGAGAGCTGTTGCGGCTCAATATTGATCCATATATAATATATTTATATATATATATATACCGTATTTTCACGACTATATGGCGCATCGTATTTTTAGCCGCAGTGTCAGTAACGAGCGCTATTTCTGAATTTTAAACACACAAAGAACGCACCGTTTTAGACGCATATATGTTATATATTATTATTATTTCAAGATGGCGCCGTCACGCGGAAGCCAGTGACAGTAGCTCTGTATGTTCTTATGTTTTTCGTGTTTTACAGCCCTTCTATCTTTTTTTAAATTACATTTTAAGATTTCTTAATACATTCCTCTTTACTTTACTTTGTACTTTATACTTTTTACTTTAATGTTTTTGCAACTTTCTTTGTTCTGTGAGCCTGGCTTCTTTCGGCTACTTCTTTGTTGGAACCATTCAGCCATGCCTACGCTGTCACACACATGGGACTAGCTGTTACAATACGCAGCAGAAAAGAGCAACACCTTGGTGCCGCCGGAGATTCGGAGCTGGACAAAAGTGCCGGGAGAAGAGGCAACACTTCTGACATACCATTCGATCATGGTATATGGAAGATCTGTCGGCGCTTGCCAGCAACGGAGCCGAGGGGCTCTACTCTGCTACTGTTGTCTTCAGCTCCAGACTACTGAGGAACTGTGCGGATAAGCTTGGAAGAGTGACTCTGCATAGTCTCTACCTCGGTCCCAGTCTGCAGAAGTCCCCCATCTTGTGGAAGACTTCCCGTGTGTGGTTCCGGTTTTTGTCCAATTTTGCAACGTCTTTTTGAGTCTGTATCCGTTTTAGCTACCACAACCAAGATGGCGCCATTCAAGTGGAAGCCGGCGGCGGTAGCTCCGTCCACTCTTGCTCAATTTGTTTTTGCTGCTTTTCTGTCTTAATGATTTGATTTGGTGATTCTCAATGAACCCATTTACTTTGATTTGCTTTGTACTTTGTGCTTTTGCTTAGTTGTTCTGTCTAATCACCCTCTTGCTACTGCCACAATGAAATTTCCCGAATACGGGATGAATAAAGTTATCCAATCCAATCCAATATATTATATATGAATATCTAACCGCAATAGCGCTGGCTACCGGAAGCAGTCCCAGACTCTTTTTCCGGTTTCCGGTGCGCAGTGACTGCTGGGATATATAGTTCTTGCACGCTACACCCACACGCTAAAAACATATTTTTTAAAAGGCAACGGAAGGAAAACTGAGTTCGGTTGTACTTTATTTACTTTAGCCATTTTACAACTTACTCACGTCATCATCACACACAAATCCATCAAAGTCCTAATTTTCTGTGTCTGAATTGAACAATTGCCCAATTGGGTGTATTGACAAAAGAACTACTACATATCCCAGCAGTCATCGAAAACGCTGAGTTTTATACGTTCGTCCAGGCGGCCACAATCCATTCGCCAATAGAAGCTAGCTGGTAGCTAGCGTAACTTTTCCAACGGTGCTTTCCATGCTTTGTCAAGCTGTATTGATGTCGATGTATACAGGCCACAATCCATTCGTAACTTTTCCAACGGTGCTTTCCATGCTTTGTTAAGCTGTGTTGATGTCGATGTATACAGGCCACAATCCATTCATAAATAGTAGCTAGCTGGTAGCTAGCATAACTTTTCCAACGGTGCTTTCCATGCTTTGTCAAGCTGTATTGATGTTGATGTATACAGGCCACAATCCATTCGTAACTCGTAGCTAGCTGGTAGCTAGCGTAACTTTTCCATCGGTGCTTTCCATGCTTTGTCAAGCTGTATTGATGTCGATGTATGCAGGCCACAATCCATTCGTAAATAGTAGCTAGCTGGTAGCTAGCGTAACTTTTCCAACAGTGCTTTCCATGCTTTGTCAAGCTGTATTGATGTCAATGTATACAGGCCACAATCCATTGGGTGTATTGATAAAAGAACTACTACATATCCCAGCAGTCACTGCGCAGTACTTTGTCTACGGGAAAATAGTAGAGTCGGTGTACCCTATCAACTGATTCATTTTATTTTATCATGATAACAATTTTAGTATTGGTCCATATATAAAGCGCACTGGATTATTAGGCGCCCTGTCTATTTTGGAGAAAATTTAAGACTTTTATGTGCGCCTTATAGTCGCGAAAAAATACGGTAGTTCGCAGTCTAGCACGGAATGCTTTGTTGATGCTAACATCTAGCGGCAGGAGTTCTTTTGTAAATCCACCCTATTAAATGACGGCCGCTGTCAATTGGTTGACAAAAGAACTATATATCCCAGCAGTCACTAGGCACTACTTTTTCTGCGGGGAAAATAGTACAGTCGGGGGCTGCTTGCCGTAGTTGCAAGAGCTGTTGCGGCTCAATATACACATACACATATACACACATCGAGGCCGCTCATCGACTCGGCCTTTACCCCGCTGCACGGTTCCTGCATTTTTTCAAAGCTAGACCTCCGCAATGCCTACCATCTTGTCCGAATTTGGGAGGGGGACGAATGGACGACGCCCTTCAGCACCCGCCTGGGCCATTTCGAATACCAAGTGATGCCTTTCGGCCTCTGCAATGCCCTGGCAGTGTTCCAGTCACTGATTAATGACGTGCTCCGTGATATGCTCAATCAGTTCCTATTCGTCTATCTGGACGATATCTTGATTTTTTCTCGCAGCCTTGAGGAGCACAAACAGCACGTGCGCCAGGTGTTGCAACGTCTCCTGGAGAATCGCCTATACGTAAAGGCTGAGAAATGTGAATTTCATGTCTCGCAGACCACCTTTCTGGGGTACGTGGTGGCCGACGGAGAGGTGCGGATGGATGCCACAAAGGTGGAAGCCGTAACTCAGTGGCCCAGGGCCAAGGGGAGAAAGGAGTTGCAAAGCTTTTTCCGGTTTGCAAACTTCTATAGGCGTTTCATCAGGAACTATAGCCGTGTTGCCGCCCCCTCACAGCACTCAGATCCACGAAACTCCCGTTCCGTTGGTCAGATGCAGCGGAAGCGGCATTCATGGATCTGAAGTCCTGTTTTACCTCTGCTCCCGTCCTCACCCACCCAGACCCTGAATTGCAGTTCCAGGTGGAGGTCGACGCCTCGGAGGTGGGGGTCGGCGCTGTCCTCTCCCAGCGCAAACAGGCGGATGGGAAGTTGCACCCCTGCACCTTCTTTTCCCATAGGCTGTCTCCAGCAGAACGCAACTACGGCATTGATGACCGGGAACTGCTCGCGGTGAAGATGGCTCTGGAAGAATGGCGGCACCACCTGGAAGGGGCTAGCCAGCCTTTCACAGTTCTGACGGTCCACAAGAACCTTGAATACCTCAGGCCGGCCCGCAGGCTGAACCCTCGCCAGGCCAGGTGGACCATGTTTTTTAGTAGATTTAATTTCACGCTAAACTATATCCTAGGTTCCAGGAACGGGAAGCCGGATGCGTTATCCCGCGTTTTCCATTCCCCGAACTCGGAGGAGGAGCCCCCAACTATCCTACCTCGCTCCTGCATGGTGGCTAGTATGAGGACGGGGCTGGAGGCCAAAGTATTGAGGGCCCAAGAATTGGAACCGGACCCAGGAAGAGGTACGCATAAGGACCTTTATGTTCCGACCCCAATGCAGAGCAAGGTGCTAGAATGGGCCCATACCTCCCGCCTGACCTGCCACCCGGGGGTTGCCCGCACACTGGCGGTGTTGCGCCAACGCTTTTGGTGGCCGACATTAAGGGCAGATACACGATCCTTCGTATCTGCCTGCCAAGTGTGCGCCCGCATCAAATCCTCCACCAAGCCGAGCTCCGGTCTACTCCTTCCACTCCCAATTCCTAGCCGTCCCTGGTCTCAAATTGCGGTCGACTTCGTCACGGGCCTTCCTGAATCCCAGGGTAACACGTCATACTCACCATAGTCGACTGGTTTTCCAAGGCTGCCCACTTCATCGCCCTCCGAAAACTACCCTCAGCCCAGGAGACGGCCGCCCTCCTTACGCAGCATGTTTTCCGCCTGCACGGAATCCCGGCCTACATCGTCTCCGACCGGGGTCCACAATTCACTTCTCACGTCTGGTCTGCCTTCTGTGCAGCCCTTAAGATCACAGCAAGCCTCTCCTCGGGATATCATCCGCAGTCAAACTGTCAGTGTGAGCGCACAAATCAGCAGTTGGAGGCAGCGATTCGCTGCGCCACCCATGCCGACCCAACCACCTGGAGCGACCATCTGCCCTGGATTGAGTATGCCCTCAACTCCCACCCTAACTCCTCCTCCAACCTGTCCCCTTTCGAGTGCTCCCTAGGCTATCAACCCCCCTTATTTCCTTCCCTGGAGGCAGATATTGCCGTGCCCTCCGTCCAGGCACACCTGACCAGATGTGGCCGTGTCTGGGAAGAGGCCCGTGCTGTGCTTCAGCACGCTTCCGCCCGTGCCCAAAGGCAGGCTAAACGCCGTCGTGCCCACGCACCAACCTAGCTTGTTAGTCAAAAGGTATGGCTGTCCACCCAAGATCTTCCCCTAAGGACCAAGTCCCGGAAGCTGTCCCCCCGCTTCATCGGTCCCTATGAGATCAAACGGGTACGCCGTGCGCCTCAAGCTCCCACCGCCTCTCCGCATCCACCCCACCTTCCACGTTTCCCAAATCAAGCCAGTCACGACGAGCCCGCTGTCCCCCCCAACTCTCCCCCACCCCCTCCGCTGATGATCGATGGGGGCCCGGCATTTCTTGTGGAACGGCTTCTGGACGTTCGCCGCCGTGGTCGCGGCCTGCACTATCTGGTGGACTGGGACAGGGGCATTTATTCACGGCCAATCACACGCAGAACAGTACGTGACAGAAGAAATAGAGAAAAGAAAGTAGTAGTAACAGTAAGTTCTATACTACTGTAATGAAATTGTAAATCCAGAAATCCTACTCCAGAAAACTTACACCAGCATAGAAAAAGTTGAGATTAATCTTTGAATTAAGGTTCTCAGCAAATCATTTTGAATATATATTTCCTAAAATAATGGGAAATTATTTAAAATTAAACTAGAAGTAAAAGTGTGTTCCATGGCATTTTCAGGTATTGTTCTCTAAGCCCTCTAGTCTGTTCAAGGCACTTAGAATTTCACATAAGTCTTTTAGTGTTGTTTTTTCTCAGTGTCAGGCACGTAGCTCCAAGCATGGCAAATGGCTACTACTTTAAACGCATGGATAAAATAAAAAATATAAAACATTGGCAGCACATTGTATTACGTACTTGTATTAAGAAATATGTCCACCGGGGGGCAGTACATTTTGAGATGAAGATTTATAGCGGAAGTAGAAAGCGGTCTTGTTGTTGCCATATGGGGCCATATAGGCTATTTGACCGGTCTTTTCTCTAACATATCATAAATTTCATCCAACATATATTAATTGTAATTTCTTGTAAACTGTGTGTGAAAAAATTAAAGTGTTTAATTGTAAGTTTTTTACTGCTTTAATAAAAACACTATCTGTGAATTTGCTTTGTCTTCTTTTTAATAAAATATTTTTTTGAATGGCAGCTTATTGATAATGTGTTTAATATTAAAAAGCAAGTAAAATGATTATCTTTGTACTGGCTCTTGACTAATTCATTTGAATCATTTCTATTTACTCCCAAATGACTCATTATTAAACTTGCATTCAGAGGATGGTACTCTTTGCCTAACGGATTTTGTGTCAGTTGACTTATATAGTCTTATTCATGTTGTTTACGTCTGATGGTGAGCAGTGTTCAGTGAATTTGTTTTGTGATCCATTTGTCACTCAACTACAATAATCCTTTTGGTGACCCTTGCTGACCCACAGCACTGGTAAAAACAACCTAAACCACTTGGCAAGAGGACTAAAGCTGAAAGGAATGGTAAACATGCAAAACTTCCCCTAAATGCATGGCCATGCAAACACACAAAGGGGCACACGTACAGTATATGTACACATACATACTAGCCTGAGATTTAGAGTCTTTTGCTTGGAGCTACGTGCCTGGCACTGAGAAAAAACAACACAATGAGAAACATCCCCACTTTTATTTGTTTAATAAAATAATAAATTAAACACTTAATTTTTTTCCCACACACACAGTTTACAAGAAATTACAATTAATAAACGTTGGATGAATATTATGATATGTTAGAGAAAAGACCGGTCAAATAGCATCTCACTTTTAGTTCTAGTGATGTGTGCCAATAAGAACAATATTTTAATTTTAAATAATTTCCCATTATTTTAGGAAATATATATTCAAAATGATTTGCTGAGAACCTTAATTCAAAGATTAATCTCAACGTTTTCTATGCTGGTGTAAGTTTCTATTTCTTCTGTCACGTACTGTTCTTAAATAATTTCCCATTATTTTAGGGAATATATATTCAAAATGATTTGCTGAGAACCTTAATTCAAAGATTAATCTCAACGTTGTCTATGCTGGTGTAAGTTTCTATTTCTTCTGTCACGTACTGTTCTGCGTGTGTTTGGCTGTGAATAAATGCCCTTGTTATTCCTAAATGAATGTTATCTGTAACGGGCCGTATATGGCCCGCGGGCCGAGGTTGAAAAACTTGTACACACACGATCCGGGGGCGGGGCTAGCGCGCGAATCCCGTTCGGCGAAACGTCCGTTTGGACAAACGTCCATTCGGCGAACTGTCCGTCGGCCAAACGTCTTTCGGCTAACTGTCCGTCGGCCAAACGTCTTTCGCCGAATCGTCCGGTCACGAACGTAAGCACAACTAGGAAGCGTGTCCGTAGCAATATAGTGTTCACCAAGTCCCTCAGCGCAGTGATAGCATGAGATACACATTACGCAGGTATCGAGGCTCATATTTTAATGATCGACCGCAAGACCGTAACAACTATTGGGATGTGCTGACATGGTAAACGCTACGAACACATCTACTCGCATCTGGCTAGTTTGAGCACGTTTAACTAGGTAAGACGGCTGCACCCTAAGTAAGATGGCGGCGTCCTAGGTAAGATGGTGACACCCTGAGCGAACAGTGAGATATGTTTTTTTCCTTGAATTTCATTCATAAACGTCAAAATTAATTTTGTTTAGCATTTTATATGTTCATCTTTTCTCTATTTTGAAATAAATGAGGTTGCATTGTCTTGCGTTATGGTGTTTCCTCTTTGTCACCTTGCAGTTTCGTGCATGTTGTCTTTTTATGCGCATATAAGCCGTACCCTTGATTCAGTCATTTTTTGTCCGATAAAAGCAGCTTATATGCGAGCAAATACGGTAAGTATTATTAAGATTAACTAAACCACCAGTCTTTTGCTTTGAAACAAATTCTATTATTTCTGGGTTTGTTTTAAAGGAAGTAAGCGTACACAGAACTGGTAAGTCTTGTCAATATGCCTGCTAGGGTTAAGTGCAAAATGGAAGGCAATTTGGATGAAACTTCTAATAAGAAACCCAGACGATTCAGTCATCATTTTTTTAGCCCAACAAATGCGGCTTATATTTTTATATATATATTTTTTATACAGACGCTCCCCTACTTACGAACGAGTTAGGTTCCGAGCGATTGTTCATAAGTTGAATTTGTTTGTAAGTTGATTCAGTGCTATATTTTGTATTATAATTTATGTTTAAGGCCTATATAAGTATATTGAAGGTTTATATGAGTACATTTGTATGTTTAAGGCTTGTATAAGTAACACGCATTGGTTTGTACTGAAAAAAACATTTAATAAAATGGAGAGAATGTGTACAGTACTTTATAGAGAGAGATTTATGTATTAGAAACTGGCCGAAAGAAGCGATCTAACGACGATTGCACAGTTTTCTTCTTTTTTTCATCATAAATGATGCGGTAGCACTGTATGGCATCATTCAATTGATTTGCAAACTTTGTGCAACGTTCAATATTTGGGTCCTGCTGCTCGATCTTTCTGTTTATAAATGGTACTGACGGTCGAACGATTCAAGTTGTATATGTGCAACGCTCACCACTCTCACGCGCATCAAGCTTCGTTATTATTGCCACTCGTTTCAAATGAAATGGCTTGCCTCTTCCTTGCAACTCCCTCAATAGAAGCCTTTCGCTTTTTACCAACCATATTCAATAATGGATGCACGAGATATTTAATGATACAAATGAAAAAGGTTCTTTGCGCTCTGGAGACACGTTCACGCACTTCCGCATTGCAACGAAGAGGGCAGAAGAAGGTAGATGCTGGGTGAGCTGAGCCCTCAGCGCCAGGCGGTATTAGCGGCAGAAAGAAGCACTACTCGGAAAAAAATACAAAATCGAACTTACGAACATTTTTCGACATAAACGCAATTTGCAGACATGTTCGTATGTACTGTTGTTCGTAAGTCGTATGTTCGTAAGTAGGGGAGCGTCTGTATATTATACTTCTGTGCAATAACAATGTGCAATGTCTTAGATTGTGCAATATTTTTGAATTACCTTGCCCGGACGTGACTTTTTAAATAACTTATTTATGTTTTTATTGGGAAACACACTTTGTGGAGTAGCACCACTAATTTCGTTATACGCAACTGTTGTATAATGACAATAAAGGCTTTTGACTTTGTCTTTTGAGTAAATACGCTAGTTATCCTAGCTTCAATGTCTCACCTCATGCAAACCTGTAATACACAGATAAGGATAAGACAATAATAGTACTTTTTTTCTTCTTTTTTTCCATAATAAACTTTGTTTTCTGGGTCAACAGTAAGAGATGTTTTCTAGGTCAACAGCAGAGCTGCCAACCTACGTCGACCCCATTTCAGGAGTACAGACGCTCCCCTACTTACGAACGAGTTAGGTTCTGAGCGATTGTTCATAAGTTGAATTTGTTTGTAAGTTGATTCAGTGCTATATATTTTATTATAATTTATGTTTAAGGCCTATATAAGTATATTGAAGGTTTATATAAGTGCATTTGTATGTTTAAGGCTTGTATAAGTAACACACATTGGTTTGTACTGAAAAAAACATTTAATAAAATGGAGAGAATATGTACAGTACTGTATAGAGAGAGAGATGTATGTATTAGAATCCGGCCGAAAGAAGCGATCTAACGACGATTGCACAGTTTTCTTCTTTTTTTCATCATAAATGATGCGGTAGCACTGTATGGCATCATTCAATTGATTTGCAAACTTTGTGCAACGTTCAATATTTGGGTCCTGCTGCTCGATCTTTCTGTTTATAGATGGTACTGACGGTCGAACGATTAAATGCCCGTGAAACGCTCACCACTCTCACGCGCATCAAGCTTCGTTATTATTGCCACTCGTTTCAAATGAAATGGCTTGCCTCTTCCTTGCAACTCCCTCAATAGAAGCATTTCACTTTTTACCAACCATATTCAATAATGGATGCACGAGATATTTAATGATACAAATGAAAAAGGTTCTTTGCCCACTGGAGATACGTTCACGCACTTCCGCATTGCAACGAAGAAGGTAGATGCTGGGTGAGCTGAGCCCTCACAGTGCCAGGCATATTAGCGGCGGAAAGAAGCACTACTCGGAAAAAAATAGAAAATTGGACTTACGAACATTTTTCGAACTTAAACGCAATTTGCAGACATGTTCGTATGTACCGTTGTTCGTAAGTTGAATGTTCGTAAGTAGGGGAGCGTCTGTACTCTTGTTTCATTTCCGGGGTTTTGTGTTTTCATCAGGAGTGAATGCGATTTGCGCAAAATCTATATAAAATAGAAAAAAAACGTAGGACAATTTAAATCAAACTGTTATTATCATTTTTTTTACCATGATTGACATATTGTGTTTTTGCAAACTTTTGAAAAAGTACAGCATAATGAAAATAAGTATATCTTTGTGTTTGGGTCTATCTATGTGCGTTTTAGAGTCAGTAACTCCACCATGTGCCACGCTGAAGTCGCACTTGTATGTTGTGCAATGTGCAAATGTCGGTCCTTTTGGAGATGGCTTCAACATGGGATATTTCGTCGAATATGAACCAATAAACTTCTGCAAGTTTCTGGGTTTCTTCTCAGAAGTTTCATCCAAATTGCCACACAGTTTGCGCTTATCCCGAGCTGGCATATTGATAAGACTTACCAGTGCTGTG
Organism: Stigmatopora argus; assembly: GCF_051989625.1. Taxonomy (NCBI): domain Eukaryota; kingdom Metazoa; phylum Chordata; class Actinopteri; order Syngnathiformes; family Syngnathidae; genus Stigmatopora; species Stigmatopora argus. The sequence continues at coordinate 3,880,338 of NC_135387.1, read as the reverse complement.
TACACCTACTTCCTTTAGAACAACTCTGGAAATGATAGGATCTGTTTCAATTTGAGTTGTTCTTGTCTTAATTCTGTTTACAAGCACAGTTTTGTTTTTGTGTCCAGATACTTAAAGAAAGGCTACTAGAACAGTCTGAATTAATGATTTCGTCTACCAATTCAGAAAAAAAAACTTGTTGTGAGTTACAAAAGAGTCGTGACAAATTCAGAAACAACACATGGATAGGCATTGGAGATGCCTTCAATCAATGAAGAATACAAAGAAGAGAAAGAAAAAATGATACTTGTACAGATGATGTATTTTTGAGTTTTCCTACATTACTCTCAGAGATGGTCAAATGATATTTGGAATATGAACACAGTTGACAAGCTCGTGGTAGATTGTTTAGCATGTGCGTCAATTGACAGGGGCAAAGATAGCATCTTTACGTGTACATATGTTGGACGGTAATTGAAATTGATGGAGGAAAAAAATAAAATTGAATGCTGTCAATGCATTACCAAATGAAGTAAAAAGTAACCCTCGCTCCCTTGGCGATAGTTAACGCAGAAATCTGTTCTTTTATTTTTGTGCTGAACTACACGGCTATAACTGATTATCTGTTGACCGAAGTGGAATTTGAAAACGTTATGTTTGAAGACGTACTCACGACTACATATGCTTTATCTTCACATGATCATTACTAACGTTAGTGTGTAGTTCATTAGCCTTCATCTTTAGTAAATGAAATGAAACAGTGGTATGATAACCATTTGTAATACAGAACGCAGACCAGGTGCAATTTCATCCAAAAGTAGATTGTGACAACCTATTTTGGATGAAATATATAGTGAGAACTCCACAGAACCTACTCGTGATTGCTTCTTATTCTCATGAGTGTTTGGCTTTGTTAGATAACAAGAACAAATTTGGAGCTCTCACGAGCCCTGCAAAGCAACAGTGCACCAGTAGTTGCAGAATAAAAGGGGAATGGGGTTAATGGATGGAGTCAATCCTCGGACTAGAAATACAGAGAAGAGATGAATGTTTATGAGCTCTGAGATGGGGCACAACTGACAGAGGTTTGGAGAAATGGGAGATGCATCAACAATTTATAGACAATATAAAGTGTGGCTACCTCATGGGAAAGGGGAGATAATGCAATAAAATCTTATGGCGAAACAGCTTGAATGTGCAACATCATCATCATCATCAAACTATGGTAAAGGGGTCAGGGTGAGTAAAGAATGCCATGAAAGGCACACACAAAGAATTATGAATGAAAGACATCTGCTTTACGTGATTCTTTAGCTGACGCTTCAATCCCAAGCTTACTAAAATCACTGCATCTGTATGACTTGCAATGGAGCACAGCCCTAGTGTCATGTCCACAAAATTATCCACCAATTTGTCACTTGTGCTGGCCATGTTTACAAAGATGTACCATTGCAGCGACATACACCTATCTTAGCAAAAAGGTGTGACGCAATTTACGTGCAGGCACTGTGTACAAAAATAGGGCTCCGTGAACTTATAATTACTAAAGACCGGTATGATATCTTTGTCAATGTAACCTGTCCCATGATGGTCAAATGCTGCCTCGTGTTACTTTTTTGTGGAAGAACAATCAAAGACCTGATGAATTCAGCTTTACAATAATTGGAATGCTCAACCTCAAAGAATCGAAAAGCATAATTTTAATATTGTCACTACCGATTCTATAATACATCACCATGAAACTGAACTCACTGGCCATTGAGTTTAATACACGCGATAGTAGTAGTTTTTACATTGACCACACAATAACTTTAGAAAAATACCAATGATGGCTAGAGGTTGACCAATTTGGGGTTTTCAAATGCCGGTACTGGTTTAAAAAAAAATCCAGTTGATTGCCATCATTTGTTTTAAGCACACCGATCACGGAAGGGTATTGAAGCAGTCATTATATTACTTCCTTCATTCATTTTCCATATCACTTATCCTACAAGGGCCGCCGGGGGTGCTGAAGCCTATCCCAGCCAACTATGGGGACCAAGTAGGGGACTCCCTGAATTGGTGACCAGCCAATTGCAGGGCACAAGGATACGGACAACAATTCACGCTCACACTCATACCTAAGGGCATTTTACCAGCCTACCGTGCAAGTTTTTCAGATGTAGGAGGAAAACAGAGGCGGGGGAAACCCTGAATCTGTGGCTAGCCGATCGCAGGACACGAGGAGACGGACAACCATTCACTCTCACACTCATACCTAGGGGCAATTTCGAGTGTCCAATCAGCCTCCCATGCATGTTTTTTTGGAATGTGGGAGGAAACCAGAATACCTAAAGAAAACCCACACAGGACCAGGGAGAACATGCAAACTCTACACAAGTAGACCGACCTGGATTTGAACCCAGGACCCCAGAGCTCATGGCCGACGTGCCAACCACTCAAGCCGCCGTATATAATAGTATATATTAGAATTAGTATTATATAATTGTCATGTTTTCCCCTCATGTGTGTGAAGCCAAGAACCCAGGATGCGGGTCAGAGAAAAAGGCGATGACAGTGCTCCAGCACAACTCAGGCTTGTAATGCCAAAAGTTCAAATATCAGTGACAAAATAACCAGGGGAAGACACAACAACGACAAAGAGGCAAAAACATAACTTCTGAGTAACTGGGCAAACATGAGGTAGTCAAGATAACATGGCACACAGGAACGGGAATACGGGAGTACAGGAATAATACTTCCACCATGACGTCACGAAACAGTCCCGTTAAATGGACGTCACACGAAATAATTATAAACACGAAACAGGTGGTTTTGGGAGGAACGGAAAACCAGGAGGGACACAAGGTGACACGTACAAATCACTCAGACAGCACACACACAAGGAGAGCACGCACACACATACACACACCTGTACTCAAAAACCCCAAACAACGTGACAATAATAATATATGTTAGAGGTACATAGGCATTGCGGCGGATCGATTGGTTAGTGCGTCGGCCTCACAGCTCTGGGGTCCTGGGTTCAAATCCAGGTCGGTCCACATGTCTGGAGTTTGTATGTTCTCCCCGGGCCTGCGTGGGTTTTCTCTGGGTACTCTGGTTTCCTCCCACATTCCAAAAACATTTATGGTAGGCTGATTGGACACTCTAAATTGCCCCTAGGTATGAGTGTGATCGTGAATGGTTGTCCGTCTCCTCGTTCCCTGCGATCGGCAGGCCACCGATTCAGGGTGTGCCCCGCCTCTGGCCCGAAGTCAGCTGGGAAAGGGGGGAACCCCCACGACCCTAGTGAGGATAAAGTGGTTCAGAAAATGAACGATGAACAGAATATAAATACAGTCGTACCGCTACTTCCAAAATTAATTGATTCCATAACTTTTTCGTAACTTGGATTTTTAGTAGGCAGAGCAGTACTTTATATGTAAATTCTGTAATTTGTTACCCGGTCCTCCAACTCTACCCTTTAAAGATGGGTTAGGGCTCCACTTTTGGATGAAAGATGTGAGAAACAGACATACATGAAAGAAAATGATAAGAAAAATGTCATCTCATTTTCTGAACCGCTTTATCCTTATTAGGGTGGCGGGGGGTGCTGGAGCCTAAATTTTAATTAAAATATAAAAATGAATAACAAGCATGCAAAAACATGTTCTATTCGTGCAGTAGTACAGTAAAGTAAGGCGGAAGTTAACGTTAGTAAACGAACACACGCATAAACACATCTAAACAACTTCAAATTATTGTTTCAAAACAACTTAGCCTTTAAAAGAACTCCAAAGGAGAAAAAGTCTCTCCATCTCGTCGTTTAGTACAGAGGCCATGCCAAGGAGTTGTCACTTTTAATGCTTCCTTCTGCTTCAATAGAGTTGAGCTGCTAAGAGGTGGATTACGGCTGGTCGTATTGCCTTGCAATATCACTCAACCCCACGCCACTTTCTTATCTTCTGTTTTCCGATTAATAACAGGGCCTGCTAATTCATTTAATTCGCAACAATAATTTAAAATAAAGAGCTTGTGACGACAAACGGCAGTCAAAAGAGAGTTGTTGTTGTTGTGGGAGTAAGCTGCAATGTTACTGGGACAATATCAAAATAAAATTACGGATATAAGATATGCCTTTACGTTTTGTGGGATTTCGTAAGTTGGATCTCGTTTTCCAATGTTGCCATGGTCATTTGAATATCAAAGGGTTTCGTAACCCGAAAATTTCATACCTAGAGGCATTTGTAACTAGAGTTATGACTGTTTTAATCAGTAGTCTGAAAAACTCCACTCATTTCCCAACAAAATAATGCAAGAGCGCCAGTCACCCAATATCTATGAAGACAGGCATTCTATTAACCGCACAGTCGTAATTCAATGTCAAAAAATGACGCGCTCATAGCTCTCTGGCATAAATCACAGTGCTGTTGCATCGATTTTAAAGTCAAGACATGTCAATGGATCAATCTAGGGAGGTGGACTTCGGTGGTTTGGATTTAAAATTGGGGAAATGAAGTAAACAAAGACGTAAAGCCCCAATCAGTTCCGCACCTGGAGGCAGAAAGAAGCGACCCAACCCGATGAAACCGACCGTGTTCCAAAAACCTCCGATTAAGACATGATACATTCAGGGTCTCGCAACATTCAATCCTACTTCTGGCAGCATGCTGCTGCAGAAATGAGTCATACGCCACAGTTCCTCCATGGACACCCCACCCCATCACAGAAAAGAACTATCTAATCTATTGGGGGAAATGGCCTACCCCTGCATTAAACATTTTTTCTCAGCTCACCTATTGTTGCAACGTCAAATGTAAATGAAGGCGAGCTAATGACCGAGATTTGCCGGTGTTATTACCGAAACCATGCTTCAAGTCTTCGGAGGGAATGTCATGAATATTACACACAAAATTTTCAGGGGATCTAGAGATTGTCATTTAGGCCCCCACAACCCCGTGATCAGGATAAGTAAGGTTTCCTGTTGAAGATGTCTACTTAGCCTTTTTTCCCTTTCATTTTTATTGTCGCTGCCCCCCTTCCTTGAGTAAATACTTCTTGCCACAGATCACAAAGCATAGCTAATGTTCACATAGCAACATATGACGATTTTAGAACAGGGGTGGGCAAACCAAAAAGTTGAAAGAGCCATTCATTCATTTTCTGAACCGTGGATCCCCACAAGGGTTTTGTGTGTGTGTGTGCGTGTGTGTGTGTGTAGGGGGGTATCCTTTAGTCTATCCCAGCTGACTTCGGGCACCAGGTGGGTGACACCCTAAATTGATTGCAAGCCAATTGCAGGACATGAGGAGATTGGCAACCATTCACGCTCACACATACTAGGGGCAATTTAGAGTTTTCAAACAGCCTACACGCATGTTTTTGAGGTGTGGGTGGAAACCGGAGTACCCGGAGAAAACCCATACAAGCTGGAATAGAACATGCAAACTCCACACAGTGAGGACCAACTTGGGATTTAACCCTCGACCACAGGACTGTGAGGCTGACACACTAACCACTCGCCCACCGGGCCTAATTTTTAATGCTTTTAAAAATATAGATTTATTCATTATGCGTTTTAAAATGGGAAAAAGACTAGTCAGACTACAGAAAATATATTTAGTACATTCATTTGAGTGATCAAATGTTTTCCTTTCAAATACCGCAAAAAAAGGATGTAGATGGCCAGGAGCTTGAAACCCATGTTTTTGACATGTGATGAACATGTGTATTATGAATCGTGATTTTTTTCTGCTTTTGTTAACCCATTGGCTAACGGTGATAAACGGCCAATCCATTTAACTGTGAAAGTCTGGCAGCAATTTTAAATGGATTGGACATTTATCAATGGCGCTGAAACATGATAATTCAATGTTTGTCATTACATTTCTCCGAAATCCTGTGGGTATCACGACTTGCTAACGTACAGCAGTGGTGCTATGTTGATTTACCAGTAGATTCCCTGGGTACCATTGGTAGCTCGCATGAGAATTGATTTGATTCAGTTTGCTGCTTCCCGGCCACCCGATGGTGGAGTGGTTCTTCCTTGGTGTGGGTAGTCCGGGTTCGATTCCCGCTCGGTGGCAGTCTGATTGGTTGTCTGTCTCTCTGTGTGCTCTACGACTGACTGGCAACCAGTCTATTGTGTAGTCTGCCGTTCGCAGTTGGTTTCGGCTCCAGCAACCCCCATAACTCTTACGAGTATGGAAGATGAATGATACTTCCCTTAACTGGGCTGCTAGGACATTGTGAAGTAGAATATAGTACATATTACAAACATGAACGAAACTTGTAAGAATCCCTGATATATTTCTCAATAAACATAAAAGGCTATAGAATTTTGACGTGGTCATTTCTTTAGCAGCTTGGGTGCTGAAAAAGTATGAGCACCCCTGGTGTACAGAATAAATTGCATTCTTTTTTATCATTAAATAAAATAGGCCATGGATTAAAAAAGAAGAAAGATAATAAATAAATAACTACCTTGACAAATCAGCAGAGATTTCTTACTTGTGGTTGACCCCAAAAACTTTAATTACAAATTGATTCTCTGCTGGGATTTGTCATATAACTCTACCATTTTGTTGCCCTCTTCTGATGAAAGGGGAAACTACACCTAAAATATCAACGATGCAGCCTTTCCATTCTATTCAATCAATCATTTTTTGGACCACGCATCCTTCTAAAAGCTGCAGGGGTTGCTGGAACCTATCGCAGCTGAATTCGGGCGAACAGCAGACTACACCCAAGACTGGTCGCCAGTCAGCCATTGGGCACACAGACAGACAGATGGCCATTCGCACTCACAATCATACCGCCACCAGCAGGAATCGAGCCTGCGCCTGCCCGGAGTGAAGTCAGGCGAGTGAACCACTACACCAGCTTCTATCCAGTTAATAAATATTAATTAATTGTTTATGATGACTGTCTTGCTTGACATGAATGCATGCGTCAGATCTTTAGATGCCACAAAACGACCTAGAGAATGACAGAATTGCATTTACCTGCCGTTTGATGAAACTAGATGTTGTGTCCGATGACGTGCTGCCATCCGAGCGTTTGAAACGGCTCTTGCGTTTGGGCAGCTTCCTTGGCAGCTGTGTGCAAACACAAAAGCAACATCAACACACAAATCAATACTGTTACTCAAATACTATCACACATTGTAGTTTTGGGCGGCCCAGCGACCGAGTGATTAGCGCATCAGCCTCACAGTTCTGGGGTTGAGAGTTTGATTCCAAGTTGGTCCTCTCTATGTGGAGTTTGTGTGTTTTCCCCGGTCTTGTGTGGCTTTTGACCTGGCACTCCAGTTTCCTCCCACATGCCAAAAAACATGCATGGTAGGCTGGCATGAACTCTAAATTGGCCCTAGGCATGAGTGTGAGCGTGAATGGTTGCCCGTCTCCTTGTGCCCTGCCTGTTGCCCGTAGTTAGCTGGGATAGGCTCCAGCACCCCCTGCAAAGATAAGTGCTTCAGAAAATGATTGAATCAAGGGTGGCCAAGTGAATAAATGTTTAGCGCATTGGCCTCACAGTTCGGGGTCCTGGGTTCAAATCCATTTTGGTCCTGCTGTGTGCATTTTGCAAGTTTTCCTCGGGTCTGCATGGGTATTTTCCGGGTACTCTGGTTTCCTCCCACATCCCCAAAAACATGCAGGTGGCAGTGGCGGCCCGTGCATTTTCTTGTAGCGCCTTCAAGGAATCAATCCAACCCTCAAAAACTATTTTATGGCTATAAAACCTCTACTTTAGCTACAGCTGCGACACATAAAAAATAATCAATAAATCAATGCACAAAAATGGGGTAAAATCCACTTCCTAGCAGCATTTAATGATTAAATACAAATACTGGAGCTTTTCAGACATTACAACCGGGCCAGGGGGTGATTTTCCCGGGAAAAGACCGCGAAGAACGTCAATGGCGTGCCGCCAAACATTACCCGAAAATGGGGTAAAATCCAGCCGAAAACAGCATTTATTGATTAAATACAAATACTGGAGCTTTTGAGACATCAGAACCGGCCCCAGGAAAAAGACAGCGATGAACGTTGATACGTCCATATACGTCCATACGCGAAACGGCAAAAATTGCACTAAAATGGGGAAGGAAGCTAACAGACAATTTGGAATTATTTAATAAGTATTGATGGACAAAATATAATATATGATTCAGATATTTCTTAGGCCAGCAGAGAAGGCCTTGAAGGCCCTGACGGCCCGCCACTGGTAGGTGGCTTGGACACTCTAAATAACCCCTAGGTATGAGTGCTGGTGTGAATAGTTGTCCGTCTCCTGGTGCCCTACGGTCGGCTGGCCACTGATTCAGAGTTTTAGTATGACATTAATGAATACAGTGGTACCTTGACATACAAGTAGCCTGACATACGAGCAATTCGAGATACGAGTAAAATTTCGGGCCAATATTTATCTTGAGATACGAGACAAATTTTGATATACGAGCAGACAGCGGACGCAAGATGCTGCTCATAAGAACATCATGGGCACTGTCTCTCTCCCGCAACTCCCTCGTGTAATGTCTCTGGTCGCAACTCCCTCTTTGTAATGTCTCTGGTCGCAACTCCCTCTTTTTAATGTCTCTGCGAGCACTGGGGGGAGCGTTGCATTTTTTCAGTGTTTTTTCCCCCGTTAGTCAGTGCAAATGGCGTATATACTACTTCTCGTTGGCAAGTGGCCGTGCGTTATCCTATTGTGAGGACATTTATGTGCATCATTTTGGGAATATTTTGAAGGGAATACAAACTCAAACAACCCTTGATATTGACTGAAAGTCAGTGTGGACCCGGGAGAAGAAAGGTGTCAAAATGTCAAACAAAATTAGAATTAAGTTTAGTGTTAGGTTCGATTAAACTTATTTTTGAGTGTGTCTGCATCGTAATCCAAGTTCATTTAAATTTGTTTATGTTATTTTACCAGCGCGTTGCCTTGCAAAAACGCCCCCCCCCTCTGTCTGTCGCCCTCTCTCTCCCCTTCGAAATCCGTATAAATTTAGTACTATTAAACATATTTTAGTAATATGAAAACACTCGTTATGTGTTACTTTGTTACTAGATGGCGAATTAGAACAAATAAAACATTTTTTCCAATTCAATATCCTGTTTTGGTGTTTTTTCAGACGGTTGGAACTAATTAATTTGTTTTTAGTTCATTTCAATGGGAAACGTTCGTTTGAGTTACGAGAAAATCGACATACGAGCTCAGTCCCGGAATGAATTAAGCTCGTGTCTCGAGGTACCACTGTACAACTAAGAATTTTAATGGAATATACTTTAAATGAGGTTAGTGAAGTGCTGCTTAGCATATTTGCCTCGCAGTTCCGTGTGCGGTCGATTGATCGCCGGTCTTTTGGTCGCCGGTCTTTTGGTCGGCGGTCTTTTGGTCGCCGGTCTTTTGGTCGCCCCGACTGCGACAACGGGCGACCAAAAGACCGGCGACCAAAAGACCGACGACCAAAAGACCGGCGACAAAACAAGGTAAAAAAAAACGGTCTACGCATCAATAAAAGCCAACAATGGCCATGAGCAGTTTCACTGAGCCGACGTGTGAGTGTATAAGAGTTTGTATGTACATGCGTTGTCCCTTTAAGAAGCTACGTCAGTCAGGGTCTTAACAAGTTCTCCAATGAAAAACAATAAAAGTCCAGGAAATTTTGAGCTTTTCTTTAGCCCAGGGGTCTCGAACTCAATTTACCTGGGGGCCGCTAGAGGCCGAGTCTGGGTGAGACTGGGCCGCATCAGGATTTCCACAAGAAAAGGACTGATAAAACATTCCAACGTTATCAAATATCTTTATTTTTTAACAAAAAATAATGAATTAAATAAATTAACTTAAAGATGAATAAAAAATCAATCAATCAGTAATACAAAACCAAATAATACTAATGAGCATACAGTAGATATACACTGGCTGGCTAAGTAGAGAAAATGAATTATTTTTATTCCGTTTCAAATGTCTGTATTAACAGGTCTTTAACCTTTAACTTTCTGAACTTGAATGGAACATTGAACATGAAATATTCTGAACACGGCTTCTCTTGCCTACTCCTTGCTGCTAGAGACCTGGCAGCGCTTCTTCTCACATAGTCACATTTGGCTTGAGGGAGGAAGCAGTGGAGACCCTCAGTAGAGCTTGAAGATGCTCATCAGTAAGTCTGGACCTGTACTTGGACTTATTGAAGTTCAAGGTGGAGAAGAGCTTCTCACACAAGTATGTGCTCCCAAAAAGGCACATGGTCCGCTTGAACCTTCGGGAAAGTTCAGGGAAGCTGGGGGTCAACACTCTCAAAAATTGCCCAAGCTTGTCTGCTTCTCCACTCACCTCCCTGAACTTGGCTTTGAGTGCAGAGTTGCACTGCAGGTCAATGAGCTCCATTTGAAGCTCAGGAGGGGCATCTTGCACATCAAAGGAGAAGGGGTCCGCAAAAATTTGAAATGTGGCTTTGTGTGTCTTGAAGTCTGCAAATCTGTGATCAAATTCCTCCTGTAGCTTCGAAATGGCCTCAACATACTTCTCACCACTGAATGGTGTGCCTGCATCCACGAGAGCCTTGCATGCTGGGAAATGGCAAAGGTTTGTCTGAGAGAGCTGGGCTTTCCATAACACAAGTTTAGTGCAGAATGCTCTCACGTTGTCATAGGCAGCACTGACAAGTTGCCCCTGGCCTTGTAGCTTCTTGTTCAGTACATTAAGCTCATGTGGGATATCAACAAGAAAAGCCAAGTCCATGAGCCATTTGGGATCACTTAGCACAGGATCAATCAACTCACAAACGGCGTAGCTAGCTTTGACTGCTGCATTACTGTCTTTGGTAGCCTTCTTGAAGAAATCCTGTTGCCTCAGAAGACGTGTTTTAAGACTGGCAACCTGGTTGGCTCTCTCATCTCCCTGGTATTTTTCGTACTCCTCAGCATGTCTCGTAGTACAATTACGTTTCAAATTGTATTCCTTGTGCACCGCAACTTTTTCAGTGTAAACGAGACACGTCGGGGTGCCCCTGTGTTCAACAAAGAAATATTGCACTCCCCACTTTTCTTGAAACTGTCTGTGCTCATCACCGACCTTTCTCTTCACGGCAGGCTTTGAAAGAGACATTTCTGGGGCTCTGTAATATGTTTATCCACTTGGAATGAGTTTCGGGTTGATCTTTCACATTCAGTCGCGCGGGTTTGTGGCGCATGTGCACTTTCGCTCTCCGTTTCAATCGCGGAGATGGCTACAGACACTGACAGGCTGGATCACGGATCATAGCGCCTCATTCAGTTCTATGCTGAGAGCAGCGGAGGAGTGTGCGCGCCGAGCGGAGTGATCGGCCTCACGGCTTCTCCTCCGCCCAGCTGATTGGAGGAATGAATGAGTGAGTGAGCGAGGCACTGGACAGCCCGGCCGATGTCCCGCCCTCCAGAGCCGTATACCTCACCGTGATTGGTTCATTCAGCTCCGAACCAAAGTTCCCTCTAATTTTTTGTTGGTCTGAGCAGAAAGACAACCTCCCTGAGCGCACTGAGTACCAGTGTGAGCGACATCATCGGTACTCGGATGATTCGCCTAAAGACGTTTCGCCGACGGACGTTTGACAGACGGGCAGGTCGCCGAATGGACGTTCCACCGAACGTTCATTCGGCCGAACGGAGGTTTCGCCGAAACGGGATTCGAACGCTCGCCCCGCCGGATCGTGTGTGTACAAGTTTTTCAACCTCGGCCCGCGGGCCATATACGGCCCGTTAGGATTTTTAATCCGGCCCACCGCCGGTGTTGTCCAAATTATAGTAAAAATCAATGTTCGTCTACCATCAATGGCAGCCCGGGAATAAGCACTCTTGGGCGGGCATGGCAGTCCGGGAATAAGCACTCTTGGGCAGGCAGATGTAGCAGAACCGAGCCGTAAAATGACAGCAATCGGGTCAAATCCATCCTAAAACAGCATTTAATGATTAAATACAAATACTGGATGATATCGCGATGGAGGCAAAAAAACGTCTATAGACGTCCATTCGCCAAACGGCTCAAAATGCTCTCAAATTCGGTCAAATCCAGCTGAAAACAGCGTTTAATGATTAAATACAAATACTAGTATTTGTATTTAATCATTAAACTAACAAATACTAGTACGACCTGTCCGTCTGCCAAACGTCCGTCGGCGAAACGTCTTTAGGCGAATCATCCGGTCACGACATCATCATTGCTCGCTATGGGCACACCAGTATCACACCTGCCACAAGCAGGTGCATGTCAATGTTCCCTCTAATTTTTCATGTAAAACATGCTGTAAAACACGAAAAACATGAGTGGACAGAGCTACTGCCACTGGCTGCCACTTAAACGGCGCCATCATGGGGAAAGGGGTAAAAAATAATAATAATAAAAAATAAATAAATAAATAAAAAAATCGATTTTTTTTTTTTTACTGCGCGCCATATGATTGCTACTGCGCAGAGAAGACGAGAGTAGTGCGCAATTGCGCACGCGCGCAGCTTAGAGGGAACATTGCTCCGAACACAAGTGTCATTCATATCAATTTTGCGGGCCGCACGAACATTAATCTTTCATATTAAGACGGGGGCCGCAAATTATCGTCCCGAGGGCCGCAGTTGGCCCGCGGGCCGCAAGTTTGAGACCCCTGCTTTAGCCTAATAATTACTAGGGCATTAAGTATGACTAAATAGTAATTCGCAGTTTGTATTTAGGGAATTTGAGCAACGATTTAAATGTTAATTATTACCAAAAGATCGGCGACCAAAAGACCGGCGACCAATCGACTGTGTACCTGCAGTTCAAATATCCAGGTTTTGAATTTTCGGCTTTGGCCTCCTGTCTGGGGTTTGCATGTTCTTTAGATAATTGGGTCTAAGTTCTAAATTAATGAAATTTGGGTTAAATGACGAATCTATTTTTTATTTGACCAACTGGCTACGAGAGCAGGGTGTAGCCTGGTTTTTTCAGAATTTCAACAGGGATACAGGCTGCGACACACAGGATTATTAGTGTAGAAAATGAATAAAAGGAAAAAAAGGCTGTAGCATACGGAAAAATGAATGAAGTAATACTCTATAAATAGTAATTGTGCCCACCCGATGGTGCAGTGGTTCTTCCGCCTGACTTCAGTGTGGGCAGTCTGGGTTTGATTCCCACTCGGTGATGCTGTATTTGTGAGTGCATGTCTGTTTCATTCTGCCCTGCGATTGGCTGGCAAACAATTCAGGGTGTCTCCCTCCTGCTGCCCGTGGATGGCAGGGGTACGATCTAGCACCCCAGCCCCCTTCCCCGGATCCCTGTGAGGATAAGCGGTATGCAAATATTTTAGGGGTTTTAATAACCAAAAAGAGTCAATTGCCCTCTAAAGGGTTAAAAGTCCTAACTGTAAAAAAAGAAGCAAAAACAGTCACATGGTCCATAAAGGCTTACAGGATTTAAGTGTCAACATTTGAATAGTGCCACTGTCGGTGAAAGAGTAAAGACATTTTTAAATAACATTTTAGTATAATATATAAAATTGACATTGGAATTAAATTGTTTTGTTTTCTCAATCTCAGCCAGTTGAAAAGGATTGGATGTCTACTGCCATTAATATCTGTTTTCAATATCAATTTCCTTCTTTAACTAACTACGATAACCCATACTCTGTGAGAGGGGTTATGAGTGAATGAGTTAAGATCACGATTACTTTGGAAAAGTTGTCTGCTGTGTTGACCACTGATCCTGAAATGGATATGAGATCAGAAATCTGAACCGCTTTATCCTCACTAGGGTCGCAGGGGGCGCTGGAGCCTATCCCAGCTGACTTCGGGCCAGGGGCGGGGGACACCTGAATTGGTGGCCAGCCAATCACAGGGCACAAGGAGACAAATAACCATTCACGCTCACATTCCTACCTATGGGCAACTGTGTCCAATCAGCCTACCATGCATGTCTTTGGAATGTGGGAGGAAACCCACGAAGGCCTGGGGAGAACATGCAAACTCCACACAGGTGGACCCACCTGGATTTGAACCCAGGTCTCCCACTGTGAGGCCCCCACGCTAACCACTCACCGCCGTGCCGCCCTTAGTGTATTGCATATAAAATACAAATATTATCGATTGTGGAAAAAGACCCGCCTGTTCTTCAACTGTGGCTGTCCTGGAATCACATATGAAGTCTGCATGAAGATGCAGGCTAAGTGATACACTCACAATTTGGGCCAAATAAGAATGAATAAATGAGAAATGTCCAAATCCAGTAGAATATAACTACAGGTGAAGCAGACGACCATTGTTTGCTAGTTTTAAAGATGCTGGATTGAACAAGGAACGATCATAAACCACAAGCAGCAACTGCAACAATATTGAAACGTGTGGAAAGATGGCCAGACATCGTTTGGATAGCACACTAAAACGAAGCTTCATCTGCAGTTTATTGGAGAAAAAAGCGAGAAAGAAGAAAGTAGCCTATGACAAAATGCGACGAATTCGTTTTCAACCCCGAGTAGCCACGAATTAGAGAACCAGTCAATCATTCATCGCATTCTACAACTATCCGAACCTACCTGGAAATAGTGCGACTGGGGACCGCTTTCCACAGCCGAGAGGGGGTCTACAGGCAGAGTGGACATTTTGACGGCGGGCACCGCGGAGCCTGAGCGGGGGTGCGGGAAGGAGGTGGGAGGCACGCCGACATGGGCTACCGGGGGTGGAGGGAGGCGGTAGGCGACCGCGAACGCATCGAAATCATCGACCGAGAGACGCGTAGAGGCAGGGGGAAAAAGAAAGACAGAAAAAAAACCTGTCACTGTGGCAGCAGAAAACGGGAGGCGATGAAATGATGCGCCTGTGAGAATCAAGCTGCCAGCATAGGTTTGTATGTTCTAAGTGCCTCCCTACCGGTGGTGTCCAAACTGCTTTATATTGGTGAAAATAGCTTCACAATGAGGGCAGACCGCGGTAATAATTTCGCTACTTAATTGTAACATAGGTCTTACGCATTATTGTGTTCAGGCATAAACGATCATTGATGGTAGTGGGGAGAGATTGGGGTTTGATAGGACCTTTTCACATCAGAAACCAATATGGCCACCACCAAGGATGGTTATATATACTGTACTGAGATCCTTCACCGCTTCAGTACATCGTGTTTTTTTTTTATTAAGTATTTTTAAAAAGTTCAGAAAAATTCAAAATTCACGCTGGAACCCGCTAAAACGCTTCTCTGTCTTCCACTTGCCACTATAAAAATTGCGGAAGACTGGACTGTCACTCAACCTAGGACCGAGAAAAAAATAATGGCGGGCAGCGTCATTTTTATTTGAAAATAGAGCTTTCTGAGCGGTCGGGAGCCTCTGTGAGGGTGAATTTTTTATCAGAAATGCGAGCCCTGTGGGATCTTCCGGCGGACGCAGTGGCGCTTATTTGAAAATAGAGTTGGCTCGATGAACTGGATCCCAAAGACACTCAGCGAAGGTGGATTTTTTTCAGAAATGCGAGCCCCAGGTGACGTTACGGCGGACACCATTGCCCTTGTCCGAAAATAGAGCCCTTTGTGTGGCTAAAATGGCTGGACGCCGCGGAGGAGCAGCGTGGAAGTTCAATTTCCATTTAAGTCCCAGGAAGTGTAAGTCTAATTTATCCCAAAACAATGACGGCAATAGAGATGAAGAACGTGGTCTTAGTAGTTTGAGAAATCGGCAAGAAACTTTCAATATGGCTCACAGTTTGAAGCAAAGTGTCCCAGAGATTGATGACAACATGGTCATAGCCATGGCAATCGTCTGGACAGTTTCATGTCCTTGACAAAAGTATATTTGTACCAAAAAAGAAACTTCCTTGTGTGCCGAAAACCTCGTACAAATGCTCCTCCTGTAAAGCTCCCTTACAGCGCCACTTGAATATTCCATCGATGATCCAATGCCTCTCGAATCTAACTAAATCTGACTTGGACTAAAGCTCACAATAAACTGTTTTTTTCATTTAAATTAAGCGGGGAGGAACTATTTTCACTGTGAGTACAGTACTTAAAGGATTTACAAATTTTTATCTATAGATTACAGTGGTGTGCCGTCAGGGCCTTCCAGGCCTTCTCTGCTGGCCTAAGAAATATCTGAATCATCGACTGATGTTAATTATATTTTGTCCATGAATACTTATTAAATAATTCCAAATTGTCTGTTAGCTTCCTTTCATTGCTTTCCCCCTGGTTGCACTGCTTCAAGATGTGTGTTTTCATATTGAAGCATTTAACCAATCACATTTAAGCCATTATTTGTTGCCAGATCAGATCTGCCTCAAAGTCTTCACAATCAGTTCTGCGGGCTCTGCTGCATTAAACTAGACTGTTGCTTTTAACCAATCAGATTTCGAGTTGGCAACCCCACAATGCTTTTTCATACGCTTTCGCATTTTGCTGGCTGGGATACGTCATTGCTTTCACCAACTATGATTGGCTAGTAGGCGGGCCAAAGCCATAGTGAGGCAGCCAGAGATCGCAAACTCCACCCACAATGGCCGACAGAAGCAAAATCAAATGGATTCTGTTGCAGATTCGCTCACAAAGCTATTTTCCAGACGGACTTTTCCAGAAAAAAATGGACATCATTAAGAAAGGGCGGTCAACTCCGAAGCTAGCAAGCCTGTTACAACCGGGAAAATGGTGTGTGCGGCACTTTCAGTGTGCTAACTTAGCTGCACAAGCAAATAGTATATTGTTGTGTTGATTTAAAGCCATTTTCAAAACGGACTATGCCGGAAATATGACAGGACAGGCTCGACTTTCATCATTAGCTTCGATGGCGATAGGAAAGAAGGAAGAAAGAAAGGAGGATGGATATTGTGTACAGTTAAAAAGAATTTTTGGTGACTATAATATGGCTATATTCCTAAATCATATTTCAATTGTGGGCCCGGTTCTGATATCTGAAAAGCTCCAGTGTTTGTATTTAATCACTAAATGCTGCTAGGATGTGAATTTTACCCCAGTTTAATTTTTGCCATTTCGCCATTGACGTCTATCGCTGTCTTTTCCCGATGAAATCACCCCCTGGCCTGGTTGTAATGTCTCAAAAGCTCCAGTATTTATATTCAATAAATAAATGCTGCTAGGAAGTGGATTTTACCTGTCATTTCACGTATGGACGTATTGACGTTCATCGCTGTCTTTTTACTGGGGAAATGATACTCCGGGCCCGGTTCTGATGTCTAAAAAGCTCCAGTATTTGTATTTAATCAATAAATGCTGTTTCCGGCTGGATTTTACCCCATTTTCGGGCAATGTTTGCCCGTAGGCCATTGACGTTCATCGCTGTCTTTTCCCGGGAAAATCGCACCCCTGGCCTGGTTTTAATGTCTGAAAAGCTCCAGTGTTTGTATTTAATCATGAAATGCTGCTAGGAAGTGGATTTTACCCCATTTTTGTGCATTGATTTATTGATTATTTTTTGTGTCGCAGCCAATGTTCCCTCTAATTTTTCGTTGGTCTGGGCAGAAAGACAACCTCCCTGAGCGCACTGAGTACCAGTTTGAGCGACATCATCGGTACTCGGATGATTCGCCTAAAGACGTTTCGCCGACGGACGTTTGACAGACGGGCAGGTTGCGGAATGGACGTTCCGCCGAACGTTCATTCGGCCGAATGGCCGAAACGGGATTCGTGCGCTCGCCCCGCCCCCGGATCGTGTATGTACAAGTTTTTCAACCTCGGCCCGCGGGCCATATACGCCCCGTTAGGATTTTTAATCCGGCCCGCCGCCGGCGTTGTCCAAATTATAGTAAAAGTCAATGATTCATTTCCCTTTGCCACTCATCACTCTCAATTTATTAGTCTACCATCAATGGCAGCCCGGGATTAAGCACTCTTGGGCGGGCAGATGTAGCAGAACCAAGCCGTAAAATGACAGCAATCGGGTCAAATACATCTTAAAACAGCATTTAATGATTAAATACAAATACTGGAGCTCTTTGGACATTAGAACCGAGCCCAGGGAAGTGAATTCCTCGGTAAAATGTCGCGATTGAGGCAAAAAAACGTCTATATACGTCCATTCGCCAAACGGCTCAAAATGCTCTCAAATTCGGTCAAATCCAGCCAAAAACAGCGTTTAATGATCAAATACAAATACTGGAGCTCTTTGGACATTAGAACCGAGCCCAGGGAAGTGAATTCCTTGGTAAAATGTCGCGATGGAGGCAAAAAAACGTCTATATACGTCCATTCGCCAAACGGCTCAAAATGCTCTCAAATTCGGTCAAATCCAGCCAAAAACAGCGTTTATTGATCAAATACAAATACTGGAGCTCTTTGGACATTAGAACCGAGCCCAGGGAAGTGAATTCCTCGGTAAAATGTCGCGATTGAGGCAAAAAAACGTCTATATACGTCCATTCGCCAAACGGCTCAAAATGCTCTCAAATTCGGTCAAATCCAGCCAAAAACAGCGTTTAATGATCAAATACAAATACTGGAGCTCTTTGGACATTAGAACCGAGCCCAGGGAAGTGAATTCCTTGGTAAAATGTCGCGATGGAGGCAAAAAAACGTCCATATACGTCCATTCGCCAAACGGCTCAAAATGCTCTCAAATTCGGTCAAATCCAGCCAAAAACAGCGTTTATTGATCAAATACAAATACTGGAGCTCTTTGGACATTAGAACCGAGCCCAGGGAAGTGAATTCCTCGGTAAAATGTTGCGATGATGTCGCGATGGAGGCAAAAAAACGTCCATATACGTCCATTTGCCAAACGGGTCAAAATGCTCTCAAATTCGGTCAAATCCAGCTGAAAACATTGTTTAATGACTAAATACAAATACTAGTATTTGTATTTAATCATTAAACTAACAAATACTAGTATTTGTATTTTATCATTAAACGCTGTTTGAACGAACGTTCATTCGGCGACCTGTCCGTCTGTCAAACGTCCGTCGGCGAAACGTCTTTAGGCGAATCATCCGGTCACGACATCATCATTGCTCGCTATGGGCACACCAGTATCACACCTGCCACAAGCAGGTGCATGTCAATGTTCCCTCTAATTTTTCATGTAAAACATGAAAAACATAAGAGTGGACAGAGCTACTGCCACTGGCTGCCGCTTAAACAGCGCCATCATGGGGAAAGGGGTAAAAAAATAAAATAAAAAAAAATCTGCGCTTCATATGATTGCTGCTGCGCAGAGAAGACGAGAGTAGTGCGCAATTGCGCACGCGCGCAGCTTAGAGGGAACATTGGTCGCAGCTCTAACTGCAGTAGGGGTTTTATAGCCATAAAATAATTTTTGAGGGTTGGATTGATACGTTGAAGGCGCTATGAGAAAATGCACCGACCGCCACTGATACATACATATATATACACATATACATACATATATATATACATATACATACATATATATACACATATACATACATATATATACACATATACATATATATATATATATACATACATATAAATGTACATGTACAGACGCTCCCCTACTTACGAACGAGTTCGGTTCCGAGCGATTGTTCATAAGTTGAATTTGTTTGTAAGTTGATTCAGTGCTATATTTTGTATTATAATTTATGTTTAAGGCCTATATAAGTATATTGAAGGTTTATATAAGTGCATTTGTATGTTTAAGGCTTGTATAAGTAACACTCATTGGTTTGTACTGAAAAAAACATTTAATAAAATGGAGAGAATATGTACAGTACTGTAGAGAGAGAGAGAGAGAGAGAGAGAGAGAGAGAGAGATTTATGTATTAGAAACTGGCCGAAAGAAGCGATCTAACGACGATTGCACAGTTTTCTTCTTTTTTTCATCATAAATGATGCGGTAGCACTGTATGCCATCATTCAATTGATTTGCAAACTTTGTGCAACGTTCAATATTTGGGTCCTGCTGCTCGATCTTTCTGTTTATAAATGGTACTGACGGTCGAACGATTCAATGCCCGTGAAACGCTCACCACTCTCACGCGCATCAAGCTTCGTTATTATTGCCACTCGTTTCAAATGAAATGGCTTGCCTCTTCCTTGCAACTCCCTCAATAGAAGCCTTTCACTTTTTACCAACCATATTCAATAATGGATGCACAAGATATTTAATGATACAGATGAAAAAGGTTCTTTGCGCACTGGAGCTACGTCACGCACTTCCGCATTGCAACGAAGAATTTTAGATGCTGGGTGAGCTGAGCCCCACAGCCCCAAGCGTATTAGCGGCGGAAAGAAGCACTACTCGGAAAAAAATACAAAATTGGACTTACGAACATTTTTCGACTTAAACACAATTTGCAGACATGTTCGTATGTACCGTTGTTCGTAAGTTGAATGTTCGTAAGTAGGGGAGCGTCTGTTTACATACGGTTGGTCTTAACAATGAGCCATTTCTTTTGTTAAAGAGCCTGACAGCTGATGGGAGGAAGGATCTGCGTAAGCGCTCCTTCCTGCAATGAGGGTGCCGCAGTCTATTGCTGAAAGAGCTTCGGAGGGACTCCACAAACTCATGCAGCGGGTGGGAGGTGCTGTCCATGATGGACATCATCCTGGTCAGCATCCTCCTCTCTCCCACTTCCTCCACAGAGTCCAAAGGACAGTCCAGAACTGTTCCTGTCCGTCTCCGTACTCCCGCATTCCCAACAGACCACTGCATAAAACACTATAGATGCCACCACAGTGTCGTAAAAAGTCCTCAGCAGTGTCCTGCACACTCCAAAGGACCGTAGACTCCTCAGTAGGTAGAGGCTGCTCTGGCCCCTTTTATACAGGGCATCTATGTTTGTGGACCAGTCTAGTTTGTTGTTGAGGTGAACACCCAGGTACTTAAAATTCTCCACGATTTCAATGTCTGTACCCTGGATGTTCACCTGAGTGGTCTGTTGAGGATTCCTCCGAAAATCGATGACCATTTCCTTTGTCTTACTGGCGTTGATGTAGAGGTGGTTTCGCTTACACCAATCAACAACAACACACGATCAGTGTGAGTTAAGTCAAAAGGGTTATAGGCTGGTGAGAGTATACATTTGAATACATAACAGTAGTTACATGTATGTCTTACACTCCAATGTGGGACTTGTGTTTGCTTTTAGAAACAGATGTTTCATTGTTCTGGAAGTTGCAATAGACACTTCAAAGTCTAGCCTGGTATCATGCAGTTGTTCTCGGGCCCTCAAGTTGGCGGACGGTTTAATTTCTTAGACTAGCCGGCCATAGGAAACAACTCTATATTTGTAAAGTTTCTTCTAAACTGAAACACACCCACTAATATTCAAATTAACACCCACTTTTACCTGCTTGAAAAGGATATATAACCTGGAATCAGAAATCGAAGAGGTGTCTCTCTTGTAATAAAGCCCTGCTGATTTGTGAGAACTGACCCTGAGGCTGAGTATGTCTTGTATGTCTCCGTCTGTCTTCCAAACAGTCCAGAACAGAAAATTAGTACGTTGTAGGAACGAGGTCAAGAGACAACGCTCGCTACCAGTCGGAATCCACTGACGATGGAAACCACGAAGTCAGAACTGTGAGGCAGATATTTTAACCACACTTTCACTGTGCCGCCCAATCATTATTGTATTTTTGATTCATTCACTCATTTTCCCTACTGCTTATCCTCACAAGGGTGCTGGAGCCAACCCAGCCAACTATGAGAACCGTGCGGGGGAGACCCTGAATTGGTGCCCAGTCAAACACAAGGCACAAGGGGATGGACAACCATACCTAGGGGAAATTTAGTGTTCAACTAGCCTACAATGCTCATTTTTTAAAACAAAGAACATGGTCAAACATTTGCAGGAGATCTTTAATATGGCACGCAGTTTGCAACAACGGCTCAAGGAGATTGATGACAACATGGTGGGAGCCATTGAATTTGGCAATCGTCTTAATAGTGTCATGTCCTTGTACAAAAGCATATTTGTACAAGAAAAGAAACAGTAGTCACCATGTTCCTTGTGCGCCGAAAACCTCTCAAAGAAAGAAACTCCTCCTGTTGCCCCTACGGCGCCCTCTCAAGATTCCATCAATTATCCAATGCCTCTGGAATCTGATGAAGAGTACTTGGATTAAAGGTCCCAAAAATCTGTTTTTCTTTTATTTGAATCAAGCAGAGAAGAATTGTTTTGACGGTGAGTACAGTACGTAAATTATTTTTTAATTTATAGATTATATTAAGATATTGATACATTCCAGTCTTTTCATATGCCACTAACTGTAATATTTAACAAATACACCTCTTGATAATTGCACTTGTGTACGTTTATTTTTGTATTGGCGCAAAGGCATTTAGTATGGTATACAGTAATAATAGGGGTGATCCTACTTCGTGTTTTTTTTGATTATCTGATTTATTGACTGGTCTACATTATCCGTGATATTCGACTAGTGTACATGTTTTTGCGCATATACAAAAATACAAATACACAAGTAAAATTATCAAAGAGTGTATTTATTAATTGTTGCAGTTACAGGTATATGAAAAGACTGAAATGTATTAATAATTCAATTTAATGTTAAATATAATATTTAAAAAAAAAATCTGATCATGTTGTCATCAATCTCCTGGACCTGTTGTTGCAAACTGTGTCATATTGAAGAACTCCCGCAGATTTCTTTAAAACCATGTTGTTAATCCTCATCCTCGTCATTGCCACTTCTTCCTCACTGCCCGATTGTATCATTTCGATGAGGTCCTCATCAGTTGGGGGGGTTGATTGGATCTTGAGCAGTGTGTTGACGTCCTCCAATGTCATGTCTGAGAAGCCTTCAGTGGCTACCAACCGAGCCAGCTTCATGACCTTATCTAAGGTGTAAATCCCCCATAATCCTGGTTGATTTTTTGGGGCCACAAATTTACAGTTTGGCATTCTCAATCTTAAATATGGTTTTAATTATAGTGGTGACCAGTTGCTTGGTGTCCTTGGAAAAGGGTATCGTTTTCCAAATGTTTGCTTCTTCTTTCTCGATGTAATGCACGTCACATTAATTTCCTTCAGTATACTCAGCAACTTCACCTTTTCAGTTACTGTCATAATGTTTTGTTTTTGATTGGGCCCATTGGATGCCTTAGATGGCGCAGGACGCTTAGAAGGGATTTTCAAGGGCGATTTGAAATCCAAACGAAGCTGGAACAGGCTCGGCATAGTCTTCCTCCACAAGGTGATGTGCGTGATGCAAAATCCAATTTAAAAAAAACAGGAAAAGGCAAGACGTCGTCATTCTCCAAGAGGTGATGTGCGCGATGCGATATCCAAATCGAACAAATCAGGAAAAGGCAAGATGTCATCAATCTCTGCCTTTTATATTATTCGGCGCATCATTCTACTTCTACGGTGATATTTCGCTTCTTCTTCGGCACTGAGTTGGGCGGAGGTGCCCTTACTTCTGCCATTTTTCATCTCCTGTTGATAGGCTCACCAAAAGGCATTCCCAAATGCACGCATAAATAAAAGAGACAGGACAATCCTCTGTGAAGTTCTTGCAAGAGAGAATCGAACCGACTCATCTCTGTCCAGGTTCATTCTGGCATCTCACGCATCTTTTCCTTGTTTATTAGCTTCAAGGACCCTAGTTACAATGGACGTCAGCTCTCAAGGGAGGGGTGGGAAAACAGGAATGGGAAGTCAATAGTCAAGGACCCTAGTTACAATAGAAGTTTTAGTTCTCAAAACAAATGAAGGTCATGTAGACTCGAAGGATCTTCTCCACATTCAATCCGTCCAAGAGAATTCAACCTTCCTGTTGTTTGGTCTAACTAAGGAGCAGAGCATTTACATCATTGCAAGCAGATGTACTAAAATGACTTTTCTAATGTTAATAAGCCAAGTAAAGTAAATCGTTCTTCATTGCGAGCAAATATATAATAATGTAAGACTAATAACCCTAACACCTGTCTTCTGCTTGCAACCTTCCGAGTGAAATTTCACATTTTAATGAACATTTTTGATTTGGATACTTTATATAAAATACCGGGATGTACTGAAGCTCCAAATGTTGAAACCGCAAAGTGGTGAAGGATGATACTAATGAGTACGAGTGACATTTAGAATGTGGTGGTCATTTGGTTAATACCTCAAAAGGCTCAATCAACATTGCTTGCTCTTTTAGATTAAAAAAACAGCAACAGATCTTACCCTGTAATCGGTTGACCACCAATTCAGGGTGTCTCCGCCTCTGGCCCGGAGTCAGCTGGGATAGGCTCCAGCAAGCCCGCGACCCTAATGAGGATAAAGCGGTTCAGAAAATGAGATGAGATGAGAAATCTTCCCATTTTTACTAAATACAAAGTTTGAAGGTCCTCCTGTTGGCTCCTTGGTTTGGGGGGGTTTTGATCTCCTCCTCGTCCTCTTTGTCAGTCAGTCGGCGCTGCCACAGCCAGTCGGTGCTTTATTACATGGGTGGAAAACTGCCAGGGAATGACCCTTAATATATCGGCATTTTAATTGTGTTGCTGTCCGCTTCCCCCACCCGAAACACTGGTAGGGCTTGACATTTTAGCATACCTGTCAATCTATATGTTTTTCATGGGAAAAACGTATATATTGACCGGTATGCTAAAATGTATGCTTATTATACGTTTTTTTATTTTTTTTTTAATCATTTCAAACTGTGTAAGCCAGGGGTGTCCAAAATATTCCACAAAGGGCCGCAGTGGGTGCGTGTTTTCATTGCAACCCATCAAGAGGACACCTTTTCACCAATCTGGTGTCCTACAAGTGCAATCAGCGGATTGCAGTCTGGTGCTTCTTGTTTTCTGCAGAAATCTCATTGGTCAAAGTGTCTGTGCTGGAATGGTTGCAACAAAAACCTGCACCCACAGCGGCCCTCGAGGACCGGTTTGGCCACCCCTGGTATATGCCATATAACAAGAGGTTGGTCCATCTGTGTGGAGTTTGCATGTTCTCCCTGGGCCTGTGTAGGTTTTCTCCAGGTACTCTGTATCTCAATGTGTTACTGTACATATAAGAAAATGCCTTTACGTGGGGGTTCATCGCATGCGCCCATTGATCCCGGAGGGACCGTCTTTAACCGGTAGAGGGCGTGCCGCCTTCCTAAATGGGAGCGCACTGGGCATAGGCGCGCATAGATAAGGACAGCTGCACCAAACCAGACAAAATTTGACCTACTTACACAGGATATTTATAAAATGGATGTTCAAAATAAGAGCATACATTTCGGCGGGTCATGTCGTGCAATGAATAATATTAAATCTTATATAGTCACATTTGTAAAATATCTGCCCAAGGCATTTTTAAAAGATTAAACAAATTATTCATAAACAAAAAAAGAAATCAACAAATGGTTCAACCTGAACCTGGAATTCAGAAAAAAATGATTTTGGAGATTTTTCCTATACTATTCTTATATTATTCACTGATATCCAGGTAGCAAGTACAACAATATGTGAGGTTACTAGAAGACTTTTTATTCACCGTGAGGTTTTTGCAAAGAGATTAAAAAAGCAGTTACATTGTTTTATTAAAATTGGACCAAAACTCTATTTTGTGTAGTTCAAGAATTGAGGTTTACAATTGAATATCATGTTTCTTTGTAAATTTTAGAGTTACATTTTTTCATTTAGAGGGATGTTCTAAGAGGTTTAAATTAATTAATTCAATAACATTGACAGCTAATTCATTGAAATTGGGAGGGGTGGAAGTGAATGATATGTTTTAATGCCGTAAAGTGCGATACATTCAAATTCTTTTTTCACTGCCATTAATTAGGAGGGCTGTCCGTAATTATTCGCCTCTACACCACATGGATTGTTGTTCATCTTGATTGAAATAGCTCTAGATAAAAAAGAAGCTATAACTAGAACTTTTCCACCTATCAGTCCTCTTCAGCAGACACACAAATTCTGAATTTGTCTTTATTGTTTGACCATTTTTAAGGTGCCACGTGGGACTATGTTGTACTATGCAGTGAGAAAGTAGTTGGACAGAAAAAGGTTTAGGGAAACAGAGAAAAAGGAAAGGATGAATAGAAGAAATATGGATACAAAAACACTACACGGGTGGCCCGGCGGATAAGTGGTTAGCGCGTCGGCCTCACGGTGGGGGCCCTGGGTGCAAATTCAGGTTTGTCCACCTGTGTAGAGTTTGCATGTTCTTCCGGGCCTGCGTGGGTTTTGTCCGGGTACTCCGGTTTCCTCCCACATTCCAAAGACATGCATGGTAGGCTGATTGGACACTCTAAATTGCCCCTAGGAATAGGTGTGTGTGCATGGTTGTCCGGCTCCTTGTTCCATGCGATTGGCTGGTCACCAATTCAGGGTGCCCCCCCTCCTCTGGCCCGAAATCAACTGGGATAGGCTCCACCACCTCCCGCGACCCTAGTGAGGATAAAGCGGTTCAGAAAATGAGAAAACGCCACACCATTAAATAAGTCATCAAATACAAGTATTGTTGTCGTCTACTCTTATTAACAGGGGAGACCCTGTGATATATAGAGGGAATACATCGTGCATTTTTATTTTGAGGTGCTTTAGGTAAATAAAAGAACATTTCAGTGCAAAAGTAGCCTAATTTTAGTGAACATCCGTTGATTAATCTCTTGTACGCTCGACTTTTATTTTTAAAGTAACTTGCGGAAGTGCGATATCGTACCCCTGGCGCTATCTCCCTCGCTTTGACAGCGGTGCACGGAGCCTGAGAGGGTCAGGGGGAGGAGATGCAAGGGAGTGGAGAAAGAGAACTATCGGAGGAGAAACGGAGGCTGACCGACTCGGCGGCACCATCCACGGACAGCTAAGCCCACCAATGCTCTTCCACCGACTACTTCGCCGAATCGGCCCGTCCGCTGCAGTCGCGGGGATGTTCACGGTGAGTCCGCTTACTTGCTCTCAATGAGCTGCCCGCTTGCATACGGAATGATAGAACGCCCTGTGTAATATATGTCACACACGCATGTCATCCAAGGCACCCCACTACCCTCCTCCACACGCGTCCCACTAGCCTTCGCACGGAACCGCCTGGCGACCCTCCGTCAAAGCGGTGTGAATGACATAGCTGGAGGCCGCCATTCTGCTGCTGCTCGTGCCGCTTGCTGGCAAATGAGACGCGGCCGGTGCGTGTTAGTTAGTGTTAACAACATACAGCTGCGTTGTGTTTCTTTTTGGGCACTCACGCTTGCACTCGTATATGAACATCTCGTTTCCAAATCGCTCTGGGACAGCAGGTTTGTAGGCAAATTGCAATCGCCGACTAATGCTGAGGAATGTGCTGTCGCTGTCAATAAACGATGGCGAAGATACTGCTGCAATTGAGTCGAAAAGGAAAAGGCTAAATGGCTCCGAGCGGCGTGTCTGTGTCGGTCCACTGGCCCGCTTGAGGAATGGTCACTGCTATAGTTGTCACATAGGCCACGCTGTTATGTAACGAGAAGCCTACGCTGTTCGAATGCGGTCCCGCACACGGCCTGCGAGTGGCCTTTTCCCTCTTTTCCATTTACATCGTGCAGAAAGAAACATGTACTCGTAGCCTGCCGCTGATGGCGATAGACGTCTAATCCGTTTGGATTGGGAAGGGGGTCGCTGTCAATTCTCCCAGTCCAAATGGATTAGACGTCTATCGTTGTAAATGGCACTGGAATTTGATCATTCAAGAAAAGATATAGATTTGATGTCAATCGCTGTCAATGGCAGACAGATTATTTGGATGACAGTTTAAGATGCAGCATCACGTCTAAAGTACAGCAAGCCGCTTGATGAATAACTTTGTTTGTGTATGTGTGTAAAGGGGTGGGGGTGTTGAGGGTTAGTGCCAATGTCCGATTAAAAAAAAATGGCCCCTGTAGGAATAGACATCCCCACGCCCTTGCCCACCCCCTTCGCAGCGACCACCGCGACATGAGTGGGTGCACGCCGGTCGACCTTGTGCAGGCGAGAGGAGGGACGAAGCCGGAGAAGGTGGAATGGGAGGAGGGGATGTCTCCTTGAATCCTGGAGGAGGTGGAGGAGGGGGAAACTTGGACGTGCCCGAGAAGGCGCAGGCAGGCAAGATGTAGCGCGGAAATGCTATTTTTGCTTCATCAACACTGCATGCTTCCCCTCGTTCCAAATGCAGGAGGCCTGATATCATCCGCCGTCTAGTTATTAGGAAGACAGATGTTTTCTATGTCAGCGCACTTACTGTAGAAATGAAACGACACAGAACCTCCTAATGTAACTGTGTTTCCATACATTTGATTGAAATCATTATTTGAAAGATGAACCTTGATGAGAATGAGCGTAATGTATTTTACCTGGGATTTCATGGCACACGTTCAACATTTGCTCATCTGGGACTTGCACAAGAACACCCTCTTGAGTTACAGGACAGTGTTTGCTTCGTGCAGTTTTATTGTGATGATTTTCAGGATGTGCTGCAGGGCGCTCTGATACAGATTTGCCATGGTGAATATTATCTACTATTACAAGATTCATTTTGACAGTATCCTGTTGTCCAACCACATTTATCTGTATTTATTTCTCTTCCATTATCCTCACTAATGATTGTAAACTGCAACTACAAAGTTCGGTAGTTCACTCAAAATGCATTATCAAGAGGACTGTGTTTTGTGCAAGGAAACACAATGTTTCAGTTCATCTCAATTGGACTGAACAAATCCCATGTTTGGGGTCTGACTCCAAGTATATTTCTCAAAGGGTGCACTGAGCACAATTTTCTGTCTGATTGCCAACTTTTGAAAACCCTGACCTGCTTATCCTGTTTTTTTATACCAATGCTGTTTTATCCTCCATAAACAACAGCATGCACCTTTGAAATTACTTGTGAACCAAGACTTATTTTCTTTGACTGCGCATCCATTATATAGAGTAGGTGGCCAAAGATGGTGCTGCAACCAGAATCCAAATACACTAATCCCTCATTTTTCGCGGATAATGTAGACCAGACATGGCCGCGATAATCGGAAAACCGCAAAGTAGGATCACCCCTATTATTGTTTTTGCGCCTATACGAAAATACAAGTACAGTGATACCTTGACATACGAGTGCCCCGACATACGAGGAATTTGAGATACAAGTAAAATTCAGAGCAAATATTTACCTTGAGATACGAGCATTTGAGACAGCCAGGTGGCCAGGCCACGAGAGTCTGCTTATGATTTCAGCGCACTGTCTTTCTCGCCGCAGCTCCCTCGTGGAAAGATCTCTACGAACACTGGGCGGAGGGTTGCATTTTTACCGTGTTTTTTGCGTTAGTCAGTGCGGCATTAAGGGAAACGCAATGGATCCAAAGCAATAATAATAATAATCAGACATAGGCTTTCTCATCATCATTGACTCGACAAAAAGCCTAATTGTAATCCTACCCAGCTGCGTATGACGAAATTGGTAGTGCTTCTCCACAAGGTGCGTTTTCTCGGCAAAAGGCCCAAATAAGTGATAATTTCAGACTCGTTGGCATTCTGCCGTGATGGATACATCGCATCACCCCTCGAGCGCAACCAAATCCCGGCGAATGCAGAAAAAGTTTGCCTCGCAGATGCCAACAAAGAAAAAAAAAACGGATCACTTACCTCCCACTGTCTCCTCACTTACCTTCAGTCAGCCAGTAGGAGGCAGATCACTGCCCAACGTCCTTCATGTTACCTCTCCCCGAAGTTATTACACAGAAGGGATTGTGTGTTGTGCTACCGCAAGTTCAGAGTCCTGATGGCTGTGGAAAAAAAAACTGTCCTTAAGCCTATTTGTCCGTACTTTGTGAGACCTGTAGCGTCTGCCAGAGGGCAGCAGCTGGAACTGGGTGGTATGGGTCCCCGACAATGTTCCCTCTGCAGAGGTAACGAGGGCTGGCAATGTCGTCCAGTGAAAGCAGAGAGCAACCGACGATCTTCTGGGCAGTGTTAATCACTCTCTGCATGGCCTTTTTGTCTGCTGCCGTGCTTCCAGTGTACCACACTGTAATGCAGTATGCCAGGATGCTCTCCACAGTGGCTCTATAGAAGGTTACCAGAAGCTTAGTGTCCAAGTTGTTCCTCCTGAGTACCCTGAGGAAATTGAGTCGTTTCTGGGCTTTCTTCACTACTGCCGTGGTGTTTGTAGACCAGGAGAGCTTATCCGTGACGTGGACCCCCAGGAATTTAAAGGACTGGACCCTGTCTACACATACTCCATTTATGAGGAGTGGGGCCAGATCTGTGCTGTGTTTGCGAAAGTCCAGGATTATTTCTTTAGGTTTTTGTGGTGTTCAGTGTGAGATTGTTCACCGAGCACCACGAAGACAGTTTGTTGACCTCATCTCTGTAGGCCGACTCATCCCCTCCTGAGATGAGTCCGACCACAGTGGTGTCATTGGCAAATTTGATGATGGAGTTAGACTGGTGGTTTGGTGTACAGTCGTATGTGTACAGGGAGTACAGAAGAGGACTCAGTACACAGCCTTGAGGGGAGCCAGTGTTCAGTGTAATGGAGGAAGAGAGGTGGGGACCAAGTCTAACAGTTTGTGATCGGTTGGTTAAGAAGTTCTTTATCCAGCAGCAGATGGAAGAGGATAGTCCAAGGTGGGAGAGGTTGTCAGCCAGAATGTCCGGTATTATAGTGTTGAGGCTGAGCTATGGTCAATGAAAAGCATCCTCACGTAATTCCCTTCGTCGCCGGACAGTTCGTCGAACAGACATTTCGTCGCCGGACAGTTCGTCGAACAGACATTTCGTCGCCGGACAGTTCGTCGAACAGACATTTCGTCGCTGGACAGTTCGTCGAACAGACATTTCGTCGCCGGACATTTCGTCGACGGACAATCCGTCGCCGGATTCGCTCGCTCTCAAAATTATAATCATGAGAGAGAGAGAGATTTCACCCAAAACAAAAAGACTCCGGGACAGTTTCTTCCCAAGACCCGTCAGCATACCCAACTGGAGTTTTGCACCGAGGACCTAAACCAGACTCGATCAAATACTGTCACTGCACTATAATGTGTCATAACATTGCCAGATGCAGAAGTAATGTTCTCAGACTTTTAATTCAGTCTTAGCACTGCAATTATTTGTCTTGCACTTTGATACTTGCACTAAAACTCCATAGCCATAAACGTCTAAAAAAATAGGTTTAGTAAGGGGAATACATATCGTGAAAAAATCAGATCGGAACCGAATAAAATCTGTCAGGATATATGAAGCCACTGTTGCTCCCACTGTAAGTTGATTTATTGCTCACATGCCATCACAGATGTAAACCTTTTGATTAATTACCCTTTACTGAGTGTTTGTATATATTTCAATTTCTCCCTCAGACCCAGAGAAAACCGTGGAGGCAGGCCTGACCTCAGAGAACAGTCCTCTCAAAAACCTTTGTGCTTCGGCATTATCTCTGGCACAGACACAGGAAGTTGTCGGGCATATTTTGACTCTTTCCGGTCAGTCATAGCGTGTAGCCCAACAGTGTGGCTCTGAAAACCCACTCACTCATTCTAAACCTCGTATAAATGAGTGAGCCGGCTGCCAGGAAAAGGGCTGGGACATGTACCAGAACCCCAACAGGTAAAATACTAAGCATTATGCTCTGACTACTTTGTCTTTAACTTGTTTGCATGCCTCTGCTTTGCACAGAATGTCCTGGTTCAGTGGTTTCCTAGTCGCCAGAGTGGATGACCGTAAGACAGCTTGGGGGGAGCGCAATGGCAAGAAGTCCAAAAGGAGGGGAGGTTCATCTCTCTGCAACCCACGTTACATGAGCTGTCTGAGGGATCCAGATGCAATGGAGCCTCCCTCCAGCGCCCCCCTCCACCAGCACCACCGTGGAGGGATGGCAGGGGCCGTGGGAGGCGGGGGCAACTTTGGGGCTCGTTGCGGATGGCAGGAAGACCACTACGGCAAAAGGAGTGTCCCCCAAGGAGTGGCGTTGAAATCTGTGGACTTGGACTTTGAAGACGGAGAGCTGAAAGGCAGGAAAAGCGGGTGTAATGGCGACACTGGAGACGATGGTACTAACGGCACAGCTGGCGTGGTGACGGCGGCCGACTGTTGGCTCAGGGTGGTGCGGGTATTCCAATCGAAAAAGTTTCAGTCCCGCAAACTGGAACGTCTATACCAACGATACTTCTTCAGGCTCAACCAGAGCTCTTTGACCATGCTAATGGGAGTCCTCGTGATTGTGTGCGCCATTATGCTGACCTTCCACTGTGTCCACGCACCCCCCCACATGGCCTATTCATCGGCCTTGTCAGTGGCAATGGCCCTTTTCATGGCTCTCATGGTGGTGTGCAACCGGAACGGCTTCCATCAGGACTACATGTGGATGGTCAGTTACCTGGTCATCGGCGTGTTGGTGTCAGTCCAAGTGTTCGGGATGCTTATGGTTGCACCCCGGAGTGCCTCAGAGGGCATCTGGTGGTCTGTGTTTTTCATTTACATCATCTATACCCTCTTGCCTGTGAGGATGAGGGCAGCTGTGCTTAGCGGCGCTGTGCTGTCCATCATACACGTGGTCACCACCTGGCAGATCAACCAAACAGATAAATTCCTGTGGAAACAGGTAAGAACGCTAGATGCCTGAGTGGCTACACCACTTGATTTTTGCTCACACTGGTTGGCACATAGTACATTAACTCTACAAGATTTTCAGTTCCTTGCTTTTATTATTAGATTTTTGTTTTTATCTATCTGAATCTATCTACGGTATAAATCTTTCTCACCACATCTTATAGCTTCGAAAACATTTGTAATTTCCAAGTCTTTGAGTGGCGGTGATCTGGGTCACTCCTGGCAAAGCCCATGCAAAGGTGTGGTATTCTGGGACATTGGTGCCATGAACAGAAACACTAACCAATGCGAGTGTCGAAAGTTTATTTCGCCAGAAATAATCAAGAAGATCCCTGCAATTGGCTGGCAACCAATTCAGGTTTCCCCGCCTGCTGCTGATAATTGGCTGCAATAGGCTCAATCACCCCACGAGACCCTTGTGAGGATAAGCTGTACAGATAATGAATGTATGAATAGTCATGAAGAATGTGATAAATCTTTGACACAGATTTTCATGGTATCACAATGGTGATGAACAAGCATCTAAAAAGGAGTCACGTAATACACTGCTCACCCTTATGAGCAGGGCATTTGCTACATTAGGCAAATATTGTCTCTGGACTACACTCTGGCTATTGCTAAACCAGTGCCCCTATCAGATTACGTTAGGGTATTGAAATATTTGACAAAATGATGAAATATTATGTCTATTGTGTGGATACGTCACATTTTGAAGCGATTGTGGCTAAATAAAGTACCAACAATAAAGTATTTGGCTGTAACCAGTAGAGGCACTGTGAATTCCTTTAGTTATTTCATGTAAATTAAAAGCTTATTCGACAGTAACTATATCTAATTGCTTTTATATTTTGATATAATAGATTGGGACCACGTAGTTAAATGCCCATGCCAAATAACAACGGTCACTCACACTTTTTAGGTAAATTGGTTATAATTAATTATCCACATTTTTGACAAAAGTTACATACCTTAAGAATTTGGCATTTGTAATATAATTGTAACATTTGTTATTGAGAAGAAAACAATACAGCAGGTTTTTCCTACTAATTGAACCAAATCTTACACACCTGGGTGTAAGGAAATGCGGGTCTAATGGCGACACTGGCGACGATGGTACTATATAAATATCAGTGGCGGTCCGTGCATTTTCTCGTAGTGCCTTCAATGGGTAAAATCCACTTCCTAGCAGCATTTAATGATTAAATACAAATACTGGAGCTTTTCAGACATTACAACCGGACCGGGGTGATTTTCCGGGGAAAAGACAGCAATGAACGTCAATGGCGTACCAGCAAACATTGCCTGAAAATGGGGTAAAATCCAGCCGAAAAAAGCATTTATTCATTAAATACAAATACTGGAGCTTTTTAGACATCAGAACGTGGCCCCGAGTATCATTTCCCCGGGAAAAAGACAGCGAAGAACATCGATACGTCCATACGCGAAACGGCAAAAATCCACTTTCCAGCAGTATTTAGTGATTAAATACAAACACTGGAGCTTTTCAGATATCAGAACTTGGCCCACAATTGAAATATTATTCAGGAATATAGTCATATTTTACTGACCAAAAATCCTTTTTAACTGTACACAATTATTTTGTTTCTGATCTCTTCCTCCATCACTTCAGCAACAGCAGTGATCAGGTCGTTTTGTATTTTGCCCGACGTACCACTTAATACTTCGTGTGCGGTCGATTGGTCGCCGGTCTTTTGGTCGCCGGTCTTTTGGTCGCGGTCTTTTGGTCGCCCGGACGGCGACAACGGGCGACCAAAAGACCGGCGACAAAACAAGGTAAAACAACACAGTCTACGCATCAATAAAAGCCAACAATGGCCATGAGCAGTTTCACTGAGCCGACGTGTGAGTGTATAAGAGTTTGTATGTACATGCGTTGTCCCTTTAAGAAGCTACGTCAGTCAGGGTCTTAACAAGTTCTCCAACAAAAAACAATAAAAGTCCTGGAAATTTGGAGCTTTTCTTTAGCCTAATAATTATTAGGGCATTAAGTATGAACAAATAGTAATTCGCAGTTTGTATTTAGGGAATTTGAGCAACGATTTAAATGGTAATTATCAATAACCTTCTGGGTGACCAAAAGACCGGCGACCAAAAGACCGGCGACCAATCGACCGTGTACCAAATACTTTATTAGTGGACAGGCGGTAATGTAAATCCGTGTTTTTCTCAGCAATGAGAGAAAGAAGTTCCACATAATTTCCTTTGTTTGGGGAGGCAGCGCTTTCATCGTGTCCCCGAAATGAAAGTTCCTGCTTGCCCAAAAAAATGACGGAGTCTATAAACTTTTTAAGATTTCCCTATTTTTCTTTACCTTTTCGTTGTGGCGCTCCGTTTCCCTGCGCACTTGCTCGTTGAATTGTAACTCCACTCGAGTATCTCCAAAAGTTTTGGAGCGCACCATTGCTTGTAAGTGTCCGGCAGAGCTTTGGTGTCTCGTTGCTGCTTTGGTTAAACAAGACAAATTTGCAAATCCAGTGTTGCTCCAAACACCATGTCGATCGGTGGCAAATAACAAGCACTCCCAGCAATACAATTTGCAGTGTTCCTTGGCGCCCGTGAGCCGGGGATAGCGCTCGTAGTTAGCGCACTGAAAGTGGCAGACACACCCTTTTCCCGGCTGTAACAGGCTTGCTAGCTTCAGAGTTGACCGCCCTTTCTTTATGATGTCCGTTTTTTCCGGAAAAGTCCGTCTGGAAAATGGCTCGCGTTAAGCTGGTGTATTTTTGCCATGCCTGGCTGTGTGTATTGGTGCGGTGCGCCTTGTATGTCTGTCTAATACAGAAATAGCACTTGTTACTGAGACTGCGCCTTTAAATGCGGTGCGCCATATAGTCGTGAAAATACGGTACATATATATATATATGTATGTATATGTATGTGTATGTATGTGTATGTATGTATATGTATGTGTGTATGTGTGTGTGTATGTGTGTGTGTATGTGTGTGTGTATGTGTGTGTATGTGTGTGTGTGTGTGTGTGTGTATGTGTGTGTATGTGTGTGTATGTGTGTGTATGTGTGTGTATGTGTGTGTGTATGTGTGTGTGTATGTGTGTGTGTATGTGTGTGTGTATGTGTGTGTGTATGTGTGTGTGTATGTGTGTGTGTGTGTGTGTGTGTATGTGTGTATATGTATGTATGTATATATATGTACGTATATATATACACAGTCATACCTCTACTTATGAAATTAAATGGTTCCAGAACTTTTTTCATAACTTGAAAAATTCGTAAGTAGGTGTGTTTTAAATGTAAATTCTCTAATTCGTTCCGCGGTTCTCACACATCTACCAACTAAACCCTTTAAATTTGGTCAACATGTCCCAATTTTGTAAGAAAGACACACACAAATGAGAGAAAATGATCATACATTTATTTATTAATGTCACAAAATGAATAAAAAGTGTATATATACAAACCCGTGTTAAATCGCATGGGAACAAGATTTGTGCAGTTGCAATGGTGGCTCTGCCTCCTCGTTGAATTCCTCGTGTATTGCCGAGCGTTGCATTTAGTCATTCGTCCGTTTTGGTGCACATCAACCAACTAACTCGTCAATGTCCTTATTACTGACAACACGGCCCATCGCCTGCCCCCACAGCACAATTTAACCCACCTGCCGTTCAGGTCGAGGCAGTCAGCTACAGCTTCCCCAAGCATAAATACGTTTAAGTAGACAATGGGTTAAAGAAAATGGATGGTTGTTGTAGAGGCATTCATAAGTAGAGGTATGACTGTATATATATATATATATATACACACACACACATATATATATATATATATATATATATATATATATATATATATATATATAATGTGTGTGTGTATATGTATGCGCTCGTAGCGCTTTTAACCCTCCATAGAAAAACGGGCAGGCAGCGTCGCACGAGTTACGTGACGATTCTGAATCGATTGTCGATGCCTGGGCCAAAGTGCCGGTGAGCACTGTAGTTTGGGCTTTCGTTAAAGCTGGAATCACTATTACGAAACCCCACGGCGACAACTCTGACTCTGACAATGAGGTGGAACCCAGCCTATCCCTGTATCAATGTCCAGCCAATCGTAGGGCACAAGGAGACCGACAAACATTCACGCTCATACTCGTACCTAGGGGAACCTTCGTGTTCAACCAGCCAACCATGCATGTTTTTCTGATGTGGGAGGAAGCTGAAGTGCCCGAATATAAATACTGGTAAAATTTCTTCCATTTTAGTTACTACAACACATGGACAAATTCACAGGTACATTGTGGGACTGGTCGTACGGTGTGTTGTTGGTGCGTCATGCCAAGGACCTGGGGGTTTGCCGAAGGTCAGTGGGCTGTGTGAAGCCACCTCAGTTGGACGGCCTTTACTTGCCACTTAATACCGGACTCAACACAGTGCGAAAACATAATGACCTGAACTCATTCCCTGCAACTGACGGCGATAGATGTCCAAATCTATTTTGACTCCCAGCTTCTACCACTTGAAATGGATTGGACGTCTATTGCAATCATTGGCAGTGTAGCAATCGTTCCCTGGTAGTGAATTTTTTTAAAATGAGACTTTAAGGCTTTAAAAGAAGGAACACCATATGAAGCACATTCATGAGAACATTGTAATTTGAGTGTAAGCATTGGGCACACAGTATACTGGAGTGCAATCCATCATTCGCTTCAACAATGTTTGCCTTCGTTAAGAGAATAAATGCTTTGAGATAACCGTGGTTCAGCGATGCTGCGTGTTTTCCTAAAGCCGCTTGTGTACTATGAGGCTTAGTTTTACAGTGTCATTAATCACTGCTTCTCACTTGTGTTCTATTTCCTCTTTCCCTGCTTACCCATTAACCCCACTGGGTTTCTGTCTGTCATGGCTACAGATACAAAAAGTTTGTAGCTTAATTTAGTTTTGTTTGCTGCAGATTAAAACAAAGTATCTATGAAAGAAAACCTTGTGGATCTGTGCATGGCTATAAAGTTTATCTCAGACAACTAAAATGAGTGTCACAAATGGACGTAGAGTCAATGAACGCACTAACCAATTGGGCACCACCCAAAATTGATAAATTGATGTTTCATGGTTTGCCCATGGTTGGTCAAACCCAAACGGATCTGGACTTTCCATATTGGATTGGATTGGATTGGATAACTTTCTTCATCCCGTATTCGGGAAATTTCATTGTGACAGTAGCAAGAGGGTGAAGATGCAGATACAGGAAAGGCATGTTAGACAATAGTCGCAAAGCCCGCAGAACAACAAAGCAAAAGCACAAAGTACAAAGCAAAGTATATGGGATCATTAAGAATCACCAAATCAAATCATTAAGACAGAAAAGCAGCAAAAACATAAAAAGAGCAAGAGCGGACGGACCTACCACCACCGGCTGCCACTTGAGCGCCGCCATCCTGGTGGTGGTAGCAAAAACGGATACAGACTCAAGAAAAAGACGTTGTAGAGTTGGATAAAACTGGAACCACACACAAAGTCTTCCACAAGATGCGGAACTTCTGCAGACTGTGACCGAGATAGAGAATATGCAGAGTCACTCTTCCAAGCTTATCTGCACAGTTCCTCAGTAGTCTGGAGCTGAAGACAACAGTAGCAGAGTAGAACCCCTCGACTCCGTTTCGGGCCTGGTAAGCGGCGACAGCTCTTCCATCTTATCCCATGATGGAATGGTTGGTCTGAAGCGTCGCTTCTTCTCCTGGCACTTTTGTCCAGCTCCGAATTTCCAGCAGCATTGAGGTGTTGCTCCTTCTGCTGCGTATTGTAACAGCTAGTCCCATGTGTATGACAGCGTAAGCATGGCTGAATGGTTCCAAAAAAAGAAGTAGCAGAAAGAAGCCAGGCTAACAGACCAAATAAAGTTGTAAAAACAAAGTAAAAAGTATAAAGTACAAAGTAAAGTAAAAGGAATGTATTAAGAAATATTAAAATGTAATTTAAAAAAAGATAGAAAGGCTGTAAAACACGAAAAACAAATAAGAGTGGCCAGAGCTACTGCCACTGGCTGCCGCGTGATGGCGCCATCTTGGAAAAAATAAAATGTTTACATATGTTTACAAATTTGAGTAAAAATAGGTGTGTCATGCGTGAACTGAACTATACAATAAGACCTCCAGCATGAAGGAGTTAGGGAGGACTCAGCGAGGCGGTGTGCTTGCTAGAAAATCCCACATTCTCCCCACGCAGTCCCCCCACTGGCTCCTTGTTAAATAATTTGTGTGGTTAACATAGCAGCCGCATTTTAGCAAGAAGTCCCATCACATGTACACCTAGCTGCTTTGTGAATTGGATTGGATTGGATTGGATAGCTTTATTCATCCCGTATTCGATGCGAATCATAGCACAGCTTGTCATGCCTCATGTATAAAAAAGCAGTCCATACTGAACAAGATTTGTGAACTGTTTCTACAAAGTAACAGTTTTACGGTTGACTGCGTTCACATGGGCATGCACACACCAAAGCTGCTAGTCATTGGGTTAATAAGAAGGCGGGAAATGAAGTACCAGTTCAACATCACTTCTGAGAATGATGGGGAATAAACATCATTGCTAAGTGTCTCCCTCTGTGCTTGTGCTCAGTTAGTCCAGCGGTTGCCATGGAAACTGGTATGACTCAAGCAGCCAGTACCCAGTCCATTCTGCTGGTGAACAGTTTGGGAATTGTCACTTGAAAACAGCCCCATTCACCCACCCCCTTTAAAAAAATGAATGAGAAAACTATATGCCCCCTTGAAGGAATGAATAAGAAAACTGCATTTTAAAAATGTATTCCTGCTAAGGATTTTTGACAGAGTGCAGAGCTTCTTTTCCACCCCCACTGATGTCTTAATGAGATGCTCCATAATTTAACACGGGTCATATGAGTGGAGTGGGGGTGGTCAGCAATTGAGAAAGAAGAGCGACACAACAGGTGGGGTGTTGTGATTCAAAAATTATCTTTGCTAGACTCACTTTTTGACCTAATTGCTGTAGAAACCTTCAAAATACAATATAGTTGACATAAAATGCTGAAAAAGAGCCCCTCCGCTGATTTCCTGCATTACTAATACATATCACTCAGATTGGATGTTTATTGATATTCAAATATATGTAATTAAAATTATGGGATTGAGTTTCTCTTTCAAGATGCCCTTAACTCTTTTACAGACATTGATGATGACAGACGGCTAATCACGTGGCTGTTTTAATGTTTCAGCTGTGAATTTGAATAAATTTGTCACTAGCAGAGGTCCAATATGTTGAATTGGTAGGGTGGCAGCAAATGAACGAATGTTAGTCATCCCACTTAACATAGATTGGACATATATCACAGTCAACGGCAGCCAATAACAAAAAACAAACAAACTGATAAATTAAACGAAAACTCATTCTCACAATAAATAGACCTGGGCCTGCATAGCACATTTTTGCCACCTGATGGCGCCTAGTTTGCATTGCGTTACTACATTGATTGGATTTGAAGAATTCCACAGTTAGCCATTTGGCTCCCCTTGCCAAACATTAGTACACGAGCAATGGATGCAAGACAATTAAAATTGCAACACATTATCTACAAAGAAGGTGGCCTGTTGTTTTCCCCGGGCTGTTTTCTCTGGTTGTTTCGGTTTCTTACCATATCCCATAAACATGCATGGTAGGCTGGTTGAACACTGTAAATTGCCCCTAAGTATGAGTGTGAGTGAGCGTGAATGGTTATCTACCTCCTTGTGCCCTGCGATTGGCTGGTCACTGATTTAGGGTGTCCCCTGACTCGTGCCCATAATTGGCTGGGAAAGAATTGAATGAATGAAATGAATGAATGAGGTTATAGTACCATTTGATACAATCAATTAACATTTGTGGCAGGCCAGTGATTATGAATTTAGAAATAGGGTGATTGAAGGGACCTGTATAGTTTTTCATCTAATAATCAAACATCCGATATATTGTGGTATATAGACACCCAGATACAAAACAATAATCTGATAGGAGATTCTTCCATATCACACAACAGTTTCAACATTACAGAGGATTTATTTTTGGCATAAGGCCAAGTTAGGTCTTGTAAAAAGTCTTTCTTTTCACAATTTTGAATTCTTTGCCCTATAATTTAATGTTTGATGAAGAGCACATTGGCAAGTCCATTAACAGAACACTCTTGGAGTCACACTCTCGACACAGAAATCACACCAGCATGATTGTCAAGTGAAATGTGTGGTGAGGAGTTTAACACCATGAGGACCCCACCACACTTTCCTGCTCCAATGTTTTAAAATTGTATTAAAATCTATTATTGCCTGGATGTGTACTGTTTAATAGATTACCGTATTTTCACGACTATATGGGGCACCACATTTAAAGGTGCAGTGTCAGTAACGAGTGCTATTTCTGTATTTGACACACACGCAAGACGCACCGCACCAAAACACGCAGCCAGGCATGGCAAAACATACACCGTCTAAAACATACACCAGCTTAAACATACGGACACGCGCTAAAAACAGGTTTTTAAAAAGGCCACGGAAGCAAAACTGAGTTCGGTTGTATTTTATTTAGCCATTTTACAATGTATTCACGTTTTTTGATCAATCATCACCCACAAATCCATCAAAATCCTAATTTTCTTTTTCCGAATTGAACAATTGTCCAAATGATTCATCAAAAACGCCGGGTTCCCTCTCTTCGTTGTCAGAGTCACTCACATTGCCATGTGGCTCGACAGAAATGATGCCGGCTTTGGCAAAAGCTTGAACAACAGTGCAAGCAGACACGTTCGTCCAAGCGGCCACAATCCATTCGCAAATAGTGGCGTAACTAGCCCGGCGCTGCCTGCCACCCTTCGTAAAGCTGTGTTCGCCAGCTATCATCCATTGTTCCCATGCGGCTCGCAACTTTGCTTTGAACGCCCGGTTGATGCCGATGTCCAGCGGTTGGTGTTCTTTAGTTAAGCCTCCGGGAATGACGGCAAGCTCAGAGTTCATTTTCGTGACTTGGTTTTTCACCGCTGCTGTGAGATGGGCAATGGGCACGCATGGAGTCGCAAATCAACTCAGCTTCTTCTTCTTGTCTTGGCGAAGCTAGTTCTCCTGCTTCCTCCATTTGCTAAGCATGGATTCGTTGATCTAAAATTCCCTCGCGGCTGCTCTATTCCCATGTTTCCCTGCATAATTGATGGCTTGAACTGAGCTTTGTAAGCGTGTCTATTTGTATTATTCATTTTCGGGGGGCCTTAGAAACCAAACCGAAATTGTTTTGCAATAAACACATGCCCACACTATATACGGGTACCTGGTAGGGGCGTGCCTTTAGCGTGTCCTTACACACACACCCTCCGCATGCCTGACCCCACCTATGTCCGCCTTCTCTCTATATAAGAAGCATGTCGGCAAGAAGTACTCTCAGTCAGGCTTTGGAGCATACAAATGGCGCTCCGCATTATAAGGCGCCCTGTCTATTTTGGAGAAAATTTAAGACTTTTTAGTGCGCCTTATGGTCGTGAAAATACGGTACTATTCTTTCACCTCAAACAGCAATCGATTCAGAATCGATGGCATAGGTGTAGCCTCTATCGCTTTAACATTTTTGTTTTCGTTTTTTTTCATAAGGGAAGTAAGTATTATTAAAGCGGACTAAACCACCAGTCT
Organism: Stigmatopora argus; assembly: GCF_051989625.1. Taxonomy (NCBI): domain Eukaryota; kingdom Metazoa; phylum Chordata; class Actinopteri; order Syngnathiformes; family Syngnathidae; genus Stigmatopora; species Stigmatopora argus. The sequence goes on along the minus strand of NC_135387.1, from coordinate 3,838,295 downwards.
TTTGTTTTGAAACAAACCCTATTATTTCCTGGGTTGTTCTAAAGCAGAGGTGTCAAACCGATTCCGCCGAGGGCCGCAGTGGGTCCTGGTCTTTGTTCCAACCGATCCAGTGCCGACATTTTAACCAATCAGGTGTCTTCTAAAATAAGTAGCACCTGACTTTAATTAACTGATTACACTTGCAAAAGGTATCCTCTTGTTGAGTTGGAATGAAAACCTGCACCCACTGTGGCCCTTTGAGGACCGGTTTGACACCCCTGTTCTAAAGGAAGTAGGAGTACACAACAGCACTGGTAAGTCTTATCAATGTGCCTGCTCGGGATAAGTCTAAAATGGATGCCAATTTGGATGAAACTTCTAATAAGAAACCCAGACACTTGCAGAAGTTTATTGGTTCGTATTTGACGAAATATCCTATGTTGAAGTTGTCTCCAAAAGGACCGACATTTGCACATTGCACAACATGCAAGTGCGGGTTAGGGACCAGCTGAAGAGCTTATGTTAGTGTTGTGGAAATTAGAATTTGCCAATAAATGATCAACAAATTATACTTTGTTCACTTTTTATACTTATTTTTATTTTGCTGTACTTTTTCAATAGTTTGCAAAAACACAGTATTTCAATTAATGTAAAAACATGATAATTAATAACAGTTATCGATTTTGAGCAAATCGCATTCACTTCTGATGAAAACATAAAACTCCAGAAATGGGACAAGGGTACTCCTGAAATGGGGCTGGCGGAGGTTGGCAGCTCTGTTTTTTAATATCTGAGAGTGGTGGTGCGTTTTTTTAAAAATAGGTGAGTATGAGTGTTGGAGTCACACAGCCTTCCTGTGCGAATGTATATTTTGCTAAAACAATTCCAATTTATTAATACAAAAAATATATTGTTCCGGATTCAAATGTATTCGGAATTTCTTTTTTTCCCCTCGGGTGCTGAATCATGCACAGACCGCTGTAGCTGCAGATTCAGTGAAAAGGCGGTGGTTAATTTGTTATCAAGTGTAGTTCTGCTTATTTGTGATAAGGCCTGCTCTGTGTGTAGACACGAGGCCCGAGCTGAGTACACAGACCAAACAGATGCTCGGCATGGCTCTCTCACAAAGGCTCATGTGATTTTGAGCACAAGTGTCATGGGGAGAGGCAGGGAATCCAATAAATTAAATGAATGATTATTGAATTAAATAACCTCGAAAGAAACCATAAGGTGCAACTGTTCAACTCCAGTTAAAGCACTGTTATTGTGTTCGGGCTACTATTTTGTGCTATACATAGCCTGATCTAACGCAGACAGACGTTCGAAAGACTTCCAGATTCTTCTCAATGGCACATCTGCTGTAACCCAAATATCCGCTCAAGTTTAAGGTCCTGTTATTAAGTCGTTTTTTTAGTTTTGTCTTTACATATGTTCACATAAAAGCATGAATTCTATTTTCAAAAGTCTGAAAAAGTTCAATCTGAATCCAGCTAGGTATTCTTCATTGTTTTAGGAAGAGTCATTCCAACAACATTACACAATCCTGATTATTCATCGACCTTAGGTATGAATGTAAGCGTGAATGGTTGACATTCTCCTTATGCCCAGCGATTGGCCGGCCACCAATTCAGGGTGTCCCCCGTCTATCCCTATGGGTCTGCAACAAATTAATCTACTTATAACATCATGCTCCATCGAATTATAAATTAATGATTATTTTTCTAAAAACAATCAAGTTTATTAGTTTGAACAGTAACCCTCTGAGTCCTATAATCTCATCAGCATGATCAATCACTTGGTGTGTTTAAAGCGCCGTAAGAAAATAAACTGTTTGCCGTTGACATTACTCAAAAATTTGACATTTTATATATATATATATATATATATATATATATATATATATATATATATATATATATATATATATATATATATATATAATTAGAAATTTTATTTAGGTCTACAATGTGTTCCTAAGTGGATTTCCCGAGTATAGGATGAATAAAGTTTAATCTAATCTAATTTGGCTCTTAAAAACTACATTAAAACTCTTTAAAGGAGTTTATCAATAGTAGACCTCCAATCCATTTAAAGTTGGAGGGTGGCAGCTAGAGGTAGGCGATATGACAAAAATTGTTATCTCGATTTAAAAAAAAAAAAATCAGTCTATCGATAATTCTCATGATAACAACTTTTCTGTTTCAAATTTGAAACTTCAAACTTCTGTGAATAAGTAAATAAATTAGTTTCTTCCTTATTCAAATATGAAAGTAACTGTTACCTTACTTTATAAGAAAAAATATATGAAATATGATGATTTTTTAAAAAGTTTTTTGTTGTTCTGTTGTGCAATTTAGATAGGACAACTTCCTCCTTACACTATGAAAAGTAAAGAATAAAACCCAGAAATTTTGACAGGCGTCTTAATTTCATAATTTACTTTCAAATCAGCCGCCTCATTGTGTAGTGGTTCACTCGCCTGACTTTGGGGTGGGCTGGCGTGGGCCCAATTCCCGCTGGTGGCAGTATGGTTGTTTGTCTCTGTGTGCCATGACAGACTGGCGACCAGTCTAGGGTGTAGTCTGCCTTTCGCCTGAAGACAACTGGGTTAGGCTCCAGAAACCCCTACAACCCTTTCGAGGATGGAAGAATGGCAACCAAAAGTTGCTGTGCAATATTAAATTAATAAAATAATCAACTGAAGACATCATCACCATTGGCAAGCAGACTATTTTCAGCCTCACAAAAATAGTGTAAATTTACCTCACATATGGCCATTTACAAAAAAAAGTTGGGTGAACGTAACCCATTTTAACCCAAGATAACAAGTTTTAGATGTTTGCTACGTTTTCAGAAAAATTACATAAAATGGGGAAACACCTTGATATCAAGTAAGAAAATATTACAGGCTGTCCTTAAATGAGGACAGTAGGTTAAGAACATTTTCAATAAGGCTGCTCTTTGTGCACAGGTATTTATGAGGCATTTAAAAGAAAAGAAAGAAAACCCCAGGGAGAATACGCTCGGATCTTTTAGTGGGTCGGCTCGGTGTTGTCCTGCATCTCATAATCGCTTATTTTGGCTGTTATTGTCCTTTTGCGTTCATGCTCCGTTAGCTTCTATTGCTAACAATGCTAAAACATGTTTCCCCATCATCCCCTTCTCCTGAGCTTTGGTTTGGAACTAGCGTTCATCTCGCAACAGCGTCTCCATTTTCTGTGGTGGCCGCGGGTTAGGGATATCCTGCATTATCTACTATCAAAAGTTGTAAAATCAAATTCACCTCATGACAAAACTTTTCTGGTGACCTGTGGTTGTGAAAATGTACATCAATGAATATCGATACTTTTGCAATCAGATATAGTTTCTGAATACAAAATTTCACTATCAATACTTTTGACAAGCAAACATTAAAATTTTACAGCCAGTACATGAACGAGGAAAGATGCCACTGGAAGAGAACGTGGTGTTTGGATCATGTATTGTGTTGATAATTTATTGATTACACTTGTGAAACCATTTTAAGATGGTGGAAGCTAGTTCATGGAAAAATACATTTTAATCTATATTGTTTCTATGCTGCCTAGATGAGAATGGCTCTTACAAAATTCCATTTTGATATCCTGGGATTAGGGTATGGTCCTGTCCTGACTGGTCAGCTTGCTATCTGCCCCACCCAGAGGAAATAAGGTCGACCTTTGCGACTGTGAATTATTTAATATCATTTCTGGTTTATTTTTGCCTATGTGAGAAAAACAACCCCCAGAGAGGGAAAATGATAATGGGTTGGTGGTGGGATTAAAATGGCATTGGCGCAAAGGACATGAGCACGTCCTGCATCGGTTGCAAAGATGAGTAGCAGGTTAATGCTGCTAAAATAGTGTAAACATAGGAGCTTCCTGTGTACTCTGCAAAGCCACAAGTCCTTACCCTTTTGAGAAAAGCAAGCAATTAGAAGAACCCGCACATAGTGCCTCATAAGTATGTGGTGGAGTTTTTTTTAATTTTTATTTAAAGATTTTGAAAGCGGCTTCCCTGCAGACAAACACAATGGAGCACTTTTGATCTCCTTGCTGGGTTTTGCTTGAATAGTAAAATGTAAACAGAAGAGAGCGCTGGCGGCCATCTGCCTCATGTCACTGTGGCCTAAATCTGTCCTCTGTATATATCACTCACTCACAAGATTCTTTTTCGGGCTTTTTCCTTCCTCATCCCACTTGTTAATACTCGTTTCCTTCCTCCCTTTCATATCCGGCTTTGAATTTATCATTGCTATCCCTTTTGCTCTTTTTCTTCTTGCGTGTCATCATTTAATCAGGTACGTATTTCCTTTTCTTAGGTTAAATTTCTTAAGTGGATGTTTGTTTCTAATTTTTTTAATGTGACTTTGTAAATGTACCTTTTACTATGGCTATTATCTTAATTATTGTATCGTAAATGTTAACATATTGGCTGCCACAGGCTGGTTTGGCTGGCATAGACGTCGGGCATCTATTTTCGGGAATCGCAGCGAGTGAGTTAATGAATGAATTAAATTAGTGCTTGCATGAGGGCCCGGCCAAAGACGTGATAAACATGACAAAATCTAAAACATTTTCCATCTAAATTACGGTTAATAAGTTGTTTTTTTATTGTTTGGCTAGAGTTGTGACTTGTGTGAAATTATCTACATAATATATCATTCCACCTGTTATCTTTATGAAGAACCGCAAGAGGGCATTCTAGGTCTGTGTTTATCATTGTTGATACATTGGAGGTGGGTGGACTATTGTTGTACAGTCGTACCTAAACTAAACTATAGGTATAGCAGTGTAGGTTCCAGGACCAAGATCCAAGGCTATATTCTTTAGGCAGTCGGCCCACAATATGGGCAAAGTAGCTTCCACAGAAATTTCTGTCTTATGAGTCGTAACAACCCTCTTTGCTGTTTTACAAAAGTGATGGAAGACGTCCTACTAATGTTACCCTCGTCCTTCTTTATAGCGCAAATTCTGGACTCATTTACTCTAAAATTGAGCGAGATGGCAGTGGAAGTATTCCCTTTCTTTGCCATATCGAGCACTTTCACTTTTCCGATGATTATCATCATTCTCCTTTCTCTTACTTAGATGAAGCAACACGCTTGTGATGATGCATAGCAGTCGTTAAAACAATCAGTATAAAGAAATAAATAAAAATGGACAAACTGGGAAACAATCCATAAATTTTTTTTCTTCACTTTTTCTTAGCTCAAACCAAGGATTGCACGGGTACTCGTAACTTACAAATGATGAACACATATTGCCATGACAAAACATTTATTCACTTTATTCATTTATTTACATGTGGTACCGAAACCTGGTAAAATAAACTACCAGTATGAACACAATTCTCAAAAGGAATTTACAATTTTAAATCCTCAAAGTGTAATTCATTATCATAATATTAATTTTTTTTTCAAAGTCTGATTCTTCATCATAATATTTAAAAATTTTCAAAGTCTGATTCATCATCATCAGTCGCACCAAACAATTGATTCCATTCTTCTTGAGTTCATGATTAAGTGTGAGCACCGACCAATAGAACGGGCTTTCGCGCCACATCTGGGGGACAAAGTTGGTTGGTTGTATCTCTCCCATTATAATGGCTGCGGAGGGGCCTTTTTTTTTTACCGGCGGAGGGCAGCGTTTCACCGGGATTTGTGTATAACACTCACCCGAAGTCTGCTTCAGTTTTTTTGTACAAAATTTTGCGAGTTATAGTTGGATAAATACGGTGTATATATATGTGGCCCCAGCGGCTGAGTCGTTAGTCACAGCTCTGGGGTCCTGGGTTCAAATCCAGGTCGCTCTGGAGTCCTGGGATCAACCCCAGGTTGGGTCACCTGTGTGGAGTTTGCATGTCCTCCCGGGCTTGCATGACGTCACGTCGCACGGCGCCATTTTGTCATGACGTCATCGTTGTCGACTTGCAGTTTCGTGCAGGTCGTGTTTTTATGCGCATACGTATAAGCCATACCCTCGATTCAGTCATCATTTTTTTGTCTGACAAAAGCGGCTTATATGCGAGTAAATACCGTAAATTTACACGGTTTCTTTTTGTGAGTTTGAAAATAGTCTGCTTGCCAATGGTGATGTCTTCAGTTGATTATTTTATTTATTTCATATTGCACAGCAACTTTTGGTTTGATGGCAAATTTATTAAAATGAAGACGCCTGTAAAATTTCTGCAGGTTTTATTCTTTACTTTTCATAGTGTAAGGAGGGAGTTGTCTTATCTTTATTGCAGAACAGAACAAAAATACAGTTTAAAATAATTTCATATACTCTGCTTATAAAATAAGGTAACATAGTTACTTTCATATTTGAATGAGGAAAGTAATTTATTCATAGAAGTTTGACGTTTCAAATTTGAAACAAAAAAGACGTGATAGTTATCATGATAATTATCGAGATCGACTGATAAACATTTTTTTTGTGATAACAATTTTTGTCTTATCGCCCTGCTCTAAGCGATATTATAATTTAGAACTTGAATCACTCATTTAGTGTTAGAATTTTGATATATTACTGCAAATATGTCTGCTTCAAATTTTTTTGATTCCTTCCAGAAGAAACTGCAGGCCAATAATGTAATTCTTAAAACACCCTTTTCTCCCTCTTCTGTTTAGGTGAGTGCTAATGTCCTTATTTTCCTGTGCACGAACATCATTGGAATATGCACCCACTACCCTGCTGAGGTTTCTCAGAGACAAGCCTTTCAGGAAACCAGGGGATACATTCAAGCCAGACTACATCTTCAGAGGGAGAATCAGCAACAAGTATGATATAATAAAACACACTTTCTAATACATTTGAGACAAAAGTACCACTTGAAATTTCAATTGACTTCTGAGGTGACACTTTAATAATAATAATAATGATTATGATAATAATAATAATAATAATAATAATAATAATAATAATAATAATAATAATAATAATAATAATAATAATAATCGGACATAGGCTTTGTCATCATCATTGACTTGAAAAAAGCCTGAATTGTCATCATACAATTAGGCTTTTGTTGAGTCAATGATGATGACAAAGCCTATGTCCGATTATGTTCTCATCTCATCTCATTTTCTGAACCGCTTTATCCTCATTAGGGTCGCGGGGGGTGCTGGAGCCTATCCCAGCTGAATCGGTGGCCAGCCGATCCCAGGCCACAAGGAGACGGACAACCATGCACACCCATACCTAGGGGCAATTTAGAGTGTCCAATGTGGAATGTGGGAGGAAACCAGAGTACCCGGAAAAAACCCACGCAGGAGAATATGCAAACTCCACAAAGGTGGATGAGACCTGGATTTTAATTTATATTGGGTAGGCTGCATCTGAATTCTTATCTTTAACTTGGATAACTGGATAACTTTAACTTTATTCATCCCGTATTCGGGAAATTTCGTAGTCACCGTAGGAAGAGGGTGAGGATGCAGAAATAGGAAAGGCATTTTAGACATAAATAGATAGGTAATAAGTAAGTTAATCAATAAATAAATACATGAATAAATATATAAATAAATAAGCGTGTTGCTGAAATAACCCTCAAAAACTATTTTATGGCTATAAAACCTCTACTGCAGCTACAGCTGCGACACATTAAAAATAATCAATAAATTAATGCACAAAAATGGGGAAAAATCCACTTCCTAGCAGCGTTTCATGATTAAATACAAATACAGTGGTACCTCGTCATACGACCGCTCGTCATACAAAATGCTCGTCTTACGGGGGAAATTTCGATTGAATAATTCGCCCGTGATGCGGTCAAAATTTCGTGATGCGACCAAGCCAGGTGGCCATGGCATTTTTTTTGCATATCTTTAGTGTATAACAATATTTACGAGCACCGGATGAGTTATTCAGACCAGGAAACACACAACGCGCATGCGCGGGAAAAGAGGGCTTTCTAGGTAATGAAGTATACTCGTGCACACAACGCCGACAGGCAATGGCACTCAGAATAAAACTTTACCCACAATCAATACGTGGGTAAGCTCAGCTGCTGCATTTCCTGTTATTTTTATTTAATACGAGGAGTAATATATTACTTCTCGTTGGCTGCTCATAAGAACATCAGGGGCACTGGCTCGCAACAGCATCCCGGGAGACAACAGTTGGAACCTTCACGAGGTGTCTCCCGAGAGGCCGCCCGCCGCGGCCTGCGAATCCAACACAACCACCCAGAGCAGCCACCCAGGAACATGGCGCCCTATGTTTTTCACCCAGCCGGAGATGTCCGCCCTGCCCCACACCTCCGGTTACTCCTCCTAAGGGCAGGCGGCGTCGAGGAGAACCCGGGACCTTCCTGCCCGGGATGCTCTAAGACGATCCGTCGTGACTTCACCCCACTGGTCTGCAACGCTTGCCGACGAAACTTCCACAGGACCTGTAGCGGCCTGACCCGAACCCAGATAAAGAGTTATCAAGGCTTTCTCTGCGGATCCTGTTCCGGAAATGCCGTCGTGCCGTCACTTCCGCGCACAGCCTACGTGGGACCGAAAGAAAAATGCTGTGTCTGCACAATCTCCTTCTCCCCTACCATCTTCCCCATCCCCTGCTCGAACTGCCCCAACAAATCCCACCGCTCTTGCTCTGGACTACCTCGCTCCCAAACTAATGCAAACTGGCTATGCCCGACCTGCTCACCACCCCTGACACAACAATCCTCCACACACCAAACAGCCATAACAATACACCAACCTATAAACGCAAACTGCCCCACCTGTAATAACAAATTAATCGTTTCACGCTCTCCCCTGACATGTAGATCCTGCAAACGTGGATTCCACCTCAAATGCGCCCCTGAAACCAGACACGCTTTAACCATACTTCGCAGGAACAATAACTGGTGCTGCCAGAGCTGTCTGAACCTGAAACCCTCCCACCCTCAACAACCCACAGATAGGATTGCCGATCTACCGGAGGCACGGAAAGCCGGTCTTATTATCCTTCAATGGAACTGTGACTACCTGGCAACCAAGACTACCGAACTGAAAGAGGTGACGGCACGTCTAAAAATTGACATCCTCCTCCTCCAGGAAACAAAACTGGGACTCGAAGACCCGACGCCTCAGCTCGACGGTTATAACGTGATTCGCCAAGACCGTGAGGGCTCAGGCACAAAACAGCGACGAGGCGGGGGTCTCCTTGTCTACCTGAGATGCGGCATCCCCTACTCCATCCTTCCAGCGTCCCCATCAGGCCCCCTCGAACTCCAGCATATCCACATTCCCATCGCCCGCAGGCGGCACCTCTCACTGGTCAACGCCTACACCCCCCCGGCGACATCGGATTATTGTCCTGCCCCCCAAGATTTCTCCTGGTTAAACCGGCTCCCCACGTAGCATGGCCTGATCTGCAGGGATTTCAACGCACACCACCCGACCTGGGATATACTTGCCAAGACAGATCCCAGGGGTAACGCAATCCATCAATGGGTCGATGACCATGACCTAACTCTCCTTAATGACGGCATGTGGACACGGACTGCCAGATACCAACAAGGAGCAGGCATGAGTGCCCCCGACCTAACGAGCGCTGACCCCACCACGGCCGAACATCTGCAATGGGAACCCATCGACGAGATGACCTCCGACCACAGACCGATTCTGATTAGGTGGAATCGTGCTCTCCGTGTCGAATGCCAACAAAGAAGAGTACGACCCAACTTCTCGAAAGCTGACTGGAAGAGGTATCGTACCATTCTCATAGATCGCCTACCCGTAATCTCCACAGCAGCCACAGCCCCGGAAAAACTCTCCCTCTTAGTGCAGCACATGAAAGAGGCAGCAGCACTTACAATACCGGTCAAAGTTATCCGCCAGAAGGAGCTCCCATTGTTGACACAGGACCAGAAGGACCTCATCCGCGAAAGGAATCGACTACGTCGAGACCTCCAACAAAATAGGAAAGAATGGATAGCACTCTGTCAACAGATCAAACAAAAAACCACTGAAGCGAAAAGAAACGCATGGCGCTTACACCTCGCCAAGATCGCCGAGACAAGATCTACGGTACAAGCCTGGTCCTTAGTAAAATCCCTCCCAGGCACCAAAACACAACAATCTGGCGAGTCCCTGGTCTACAAGAACAAGGAGTACGTGAGTGACCGAGCCAAGGCAACAGCATTTATCAGGGAATATGCCTCGGTCAGCGGACGCAAGAGTGACAAGCGGAGCAGACGAGCAGTGCGTTCTCTACGTACAGCTACCCGCAGACTGCTCGGCTCACCGCGACAAGTCCTCAAGCTCCTGCTCACCGATACTGAACTGCAGACAGCGCTGTCCCAACTTAAACCGGGTAAGGCAGCTGGACCCGACGACATAGCCCCGGACCTTCTAAAAAATCTCCCGGCAAACATCCTTCCCGAACTACTCCATATCGTCAACACCAGATGGCTAGAGGGCTGGTGTCCACAAGCTTGGCGAGTGGCCACCATCATCCCTTTCCTCAAAAAAGGGAAGTCACCAAAGGACGTTGGGAACTACAGACCCATCGCCCTCACCTCTACGCTTAGCAAAACGATGGAAAGGCTCATCGTGAAGCGTTTCGCCTGGTGGTTGGAAGATAAACAGCTTCTCAGCCATTGGCAAGCCGGTTTTCGAAAGGGAAGAAGCACGATGGACCAAGCCCTGTGACTGTCGCTGTTCATCTCTGATGGCTTCCAGTCGACTCAACGACAACGCACGCTTGCAACATTCTTTGACTTCAGCAAGTATGGAGAACAGGTCTCTTACAAAAAATGGCAGACCTGGGGGTCCCCTACCGCTTCATCAGATGGATCGCCAACTGGCTCAAAAATCGCACAGCCAGGGTCAGGATCAACAATACTGTCGGCAGGAGCAGAACCTTCAAAGAAGGGCTCCCCCAAGGCTCGGTCCTGTCACCCCTCTTATTCATCATCTACATTAATGACCTCCTCGACAAGTTCAACGATTCCACCCTGGTCAGCGCCTATGCAGACGATCTGGCTCTTGCTTGTCGGGGTAGGAACAAAGAGGAGGTGGAAAGCAGACTTCAAGCGGAGGTTGAAAAAGTCTGGAGGTGGAGTTCCGAGGCACACCTAAACCTTAACACCACCAAGTTTGGGGCGTCATTTTTCAGCCTGGACTCAGCTGAGGCCAAATGGCAACCAAAGATCTTAATAAATGGCGCCACCCTCAAGCATAACCCCACCCCCACTTTCGTGCAACGAGGGTGCAGCAGTCTATTGCTGAGAGAGCTTCGGAGGGACTTCACAGACTCATGCAGGGGGTGGGAGGTGCTGTCCATTATGGACATCATCCTGGTCAGCATCCTCTGCTCTCCCACTTCCTCCACAGAGTCCAAAGGACAGCCCAGAACAGCACTGGCCCTCCTGACCAGCTTATTCAGCCTGTTCCTGTCCCTCTCCGTGCTCCCGCATCCCCAACAGAACACTGCATAAAACACTGTAGATGCCACCACAGTGTCGTAAAAAGTCCTCAGCAGTGTCCTGCACACTCCAAAGGACCGTAGATACCTCGGTAGGTAGAGGCGGCTCTGGCCCCTTTTATACAGGGCATCTTTGTTTGTGGACCAGTCTAGTTTGTTGTTGAGGTGAACACCCAGGTACTTAAAATTCTCCACGATTTCAATGTCTGTGCCCTGGATGTTCACCTGTGTGGTCTGTTGAGGATTCCTCCAAAAATCGATGACCATTTCCTTTGTCTTACTGGTGTTGATGTAGAGTTGGTTTTGCCTACACCAGTCAACAAAGGCTGTGATGACTCCCCTGACCAGTGGAAGAGGGGGAGGGAGAGGAGGAGGAGAAAGAGGGGGAAGAGTTGCTTCTGGTCTGGGGGGTCAGGGGAGTGGGGGCAGGACTGAATCTGTTCATTGGCCCACTCCCTGTCTCTGGACTCCGGGTCTCTCTCACCGTTGCCTCCATGGCCCGAAATGGTCCTCAAGCTCCTCCAGACCTCTTTGGTGTTGCCTCTCTGGAGTTGGTTCTCTAGCTTCCTCCTGTAGATGGTCTTTCCCTTCCTTATCTCTCTCTTCAGCTCCTTCAGGACCATTTTCAGACTCTCTTTCTCCCCAGACCTAAAAGCCCTCTTCTTCTTGTTCAGGAGGGCCCTTAGATCCCTGGTGACCCACGGCTTGTTGTTGGAGAAACAAGTGACCTTCTTGGAGGGTACAATGTTCTCAACACAGAAGTTAATATAATCTGTGATGCAGTGGGTCAAGCTGTCAATGTCTTTCCCATTTGAATTGGACAGCACCTCCCAGTCAGTGGTCTCAAAACAGTCCCTCAGTACCATGCTGGTCTCCTCGGTCCATCTTTGTATGATCCTCGTGGTAGGTTTTATTTTCCTCACCATAGGGATGTAGGTGGGGATCAGATGGACCAGGTTGTGGTCTGAGCGGCCCAGTGGGGGCAGGGGGACTGAGCTGCATGCCTCCTTTGTGTTGGCATACAGCAGGTCCAGAGTTTTTTGTTCCCTGGTGTGGCACTTCACATACTGAGTGAAGGTGGGGCTTTTGGAAAATTATTTTTGCTAGATCTAGATAATATTTACAAACAGCCTGAAATTCACGAAATGTGAGATGAAAGCAAGCTATTGTCTCATCTACTTTTTGTTTTAGTTTAGGATATGAAAAAGTAGCAGCGAGGTCACATCAGGTAACATTACAGTGCGGACGAAATCAACTCTACACACTGGTTTCATTTGAACTTGTGTGAAGACCACAATTATACAATAGTTTATAGGGTAAAAGCTGAGTGCTGCTTGAAAGAGTATGTGCACTGTGCTAATTCAGGTCAGATTGCAACCTTTTCTAGTTAGTGTGCTGTTGCTTTTCTGGCTCACCATCACAGCACACACCGCATTCAAGTAAATGTGAGTTGCCTAAAGGGTTCTATATCAGACTGCTTGCTCCTCTGCCTTCTATTTATGGTCCCCACCAATAAAATCCATTTAGAAGGACGATGATACCTCAATGTGTTCACAGTTAAAGGCTATGTTATCTGTGTCCGTCATGAAATACGGGGATAGATAAGAGATAGCATTTTGTTACAATATTTTGCATGTTTCCCAGGAACGTCTGTTGCTCTCAGTGCTGCCAAGGCATGTTGCCATGGAAATGAAGGCTGACATCAATGCCAAGAAGGAAGACATGATGTTTCATAAGATCTATATCCAAAAGCATGACAATGTCAGGTCAGTCTGGACACAATTTTGTATGAAAGATGTGAGAAACGCAAACATTAGAGAAAATTATTTATTATTATTATTATTGTTATTGTTATTATTGTCGAAGCATGATATGCGGATGTGCATTTCCCTGGTGTCAGAAAGCCGTCCACTTTGTACTACATTTGAGACTTTTACATGTGGCGTGTGTGTGTGTGTGTGTGTGCATGCGTGTGTGCGCATGTGTCTGTGTGTTTGCGTGTAGAAATGTGCCGCGTTGCATTTGTACGGTTTTTATCGCTTAACAAGGGGTATTGCAATCATTAATAAGGAGAGTATTTGACCGAGGTGGACAGGGTGGATGTCCAGGTGGATATGTGCACGCGCAGTCCCCTTTTATCCCGTCCGCGTCACAAAGCCATGCATTTTGTAGTAAATTTTATACTTTTATAGTGAGGATAATGCGGTTCAGAAACTGGATGATTGAACGTGTGCTGTGTGTGTGTGTGTAAATATGTACCACGTTGCATTTGTACGTTTTTTTTCTCGCATAATAAGGGAAATTGTAATCATTAATAAGGGGAACATTTAGCCGAGGTTGACATGGAGAGAATCTTGAAACATGGATAGTAGTTGTTGTGAGACAGCCAATGAGAGCCCAGTAGAGTGTAGCGAGGTTCCAAAGTGAGAATCAAACAGTATTTGGGGGTGTATGTTCCACGGGCGACATCCAAGACTGCAAAGTAACAAGGCCCAAGCATAAGAGCAATTACAGTAATCCTTCGAATTTCGCGGCTTCAACTTTCGTGGAATCACCACATCGTGGATTTTTTTATGGAATAAAAAAAGTTCATATAAATGTAAAAATCCACGCTGAAACTCGCAAGCGGATTCAAACGATTGATTACGTCCGCACTGTCTTCCGCTTGCCATTAGGAAAATGGTGGAAGACAGAGGACTCGGCACAGAAGAAAAAAATGGCGGACAGCGGGCGGTGGCCATTATTTTTATCCAAAAATAGAGCTTTCTGAGGGGTCAAGAGCTGCTGTGAGGCTGGATTTTTATCTGAAATGTGAGACCCTTGCAACCTCACGCCATGGCGCTTAGTTGAAAATAAAACTTGCTTGGCAAATTGGACGGCAGATAGCATCAGCGATTTTTTTTAGAAATGCAGGCCTCGGTCAATGTTATAGTGGATGCTACGGTGAAAGTTTAATTTCCCGGCCAGTCGGCCGACGATTCGACGGCCCATGCCCATGGCGTCGGCCGGGGCTTTGTCGGCTGGAGCTTCCACGGCCTGTGCCCGCGGCGTTGGCCGGTGATCCGGCGGCAAGCGAGGTCTGCTCCGGAACAGGTTTTTTGAAAACGAACTGAAAATGCCAGGCTTCACACCGATCACATATGTAGGGATGCTGCTGGCTGGCTTCATGGAAAAGCAAGCCTTAATCAACAAATTCGATCACCCTCATGGTTTAAAAAGACAAGAACAAAGCCTATGTTTTGACAGATTCATTTATAACAGACAATGCTGTTTTTTAAGTCATTTTGTTACCTGCCATGTTTAATCAGGTGAGTACTTGCACTAAATCTCCCATTTACCTGTTTGTTTTGGATTTATATCAAGCGGAGAGGAACTATTTTCACTGTGCGCACAGTATTTGAGGTAGTTACATTTTTAAATATATACATTATATTTAGACACTAATACATCACAGTATGGATATGCTTATAGCCGTAATATTTAATAAATATACACTTTGATAATTGTACTTTTGTACTTGTATTTCTGTATAGGCACGAAAACATATTTTGTGGTAATCATAATGGGGTGATCCTACTTTGCGGTTTTTCGTTTATCGAGGCCCTGTCTGGTCTACATTGACTGCGATATTTGAGGGATTACTGTATTTATTATTATTATAACCACTTTTCTCATTTCAAGTAAGAGGGTGATATATAAAACATTAATATTTATTTCTCTGACGGACGGACACCAGGTGGCTCACAGACCGGTACCGGTCCCAGGCCCGGTGGTTGAGGAACCCTGATTTAGTGTTTAATCTGGCTACCATGCATATTTTTGAGAAGTGGAAGGAAACCAGAGTACCCGGACAAAACCCACACAAGCCCGACGGGAACATACAAACTCGACACAGGAAGGTCCGGACCTGGGATCGAACCCTTGATCTCAGAAATGAGTGGCTGACACTCTAACCCAGGTGTGGGCAAACTATTCCAAAAATAGCCGCAGTGGGTGCAGGTTTTTGTTCTAACCTATAAGAGTAAACATTTCCACCAATCTAGTATCTTAAAAGTGCAATAAGTGGATTATAGTCGAGTGCTTCTTGTTTCAGCAGAAACCTCATTGGTTAAACTGTTTGTGTTGGATCGGTTGGAACAAAAACCTGCACCCACAGTGGCCCTCGAGGACCGCTTTGCCCATCTCTGCTGTAACCACTTGCACACCTATTCTGGGATATGAAATAATTCCACTTTAAGAATTTATGCTTGTTTAGTGTATTTATGAGGGATAAACCAATATAGGTTTTTCAGAACTGCGTGGATTTTCACATTTTTATGAACTTCAAAAAAAAAAAATCTATTTACTACAGTGCTGAGTTCTAATAGCCAGCGGAGGACAGGGGAGTGGCTTCCGCTTGCGAGTTTCCGCGTGGATTTTCACATTTTTATGAATTTACAAAAATTACAAAAACAAAATTAATTACAAAAAAATCCCAGAGAAAAGAAATCCGCGATGTAGTGAAGCCGCGATAGTTGAAGCCGCAATTTTCGAGGGATTACTGTATTAGTAGTTAGAGGAGGCCGATAGCTGACATTTGGACCTGATATTCGTTTGCAGGAATAGTGTAAAAACATAATGTAAGCCCTGAACTTCAAGAATGGGCAAGAATTTGAGTCTCGGTGGAAAACTGATAAAGATCTACCCTAAGCAACTTGCAGCTGTAATTTCAGCATAAGGTGGCACTACAAAGTTTTCATGCAAGGGGCCGAATAATGATGCACGCCCCACTTTTCAGGTTTTATTTGTTAAAAGGTTTAAAATATCCAATAAACTTCACAATTGTGTCCAACTTGTTGATTCTTGACAAACAAAATGTATCTGATATTTTTATGTTTGAAGCCTGAAATGTGGTGAAAGGTACTTTACATTTATTTAGATATAGTATATAGGATATAGATATACTACAGAAATGACAAAGTCAAAATTATCTATTCTACCCATTAACTTATTAAGAAATATATTGAAGATTCTAACAACTTATGTTCACGTATCTTATTGAATATACAATTCAACTTTATTTGTATGGTGGCAAGGCAACAGAGGGTTAAGGATTTGTGTTGGTGCTGGTGTGTGTCTCTCGCTTTCTTTGTGTTAATTCCCAATAAATAGAGCTGCAAATTGAAGCATAGCAGTCGAAACAACAATGAGGAGTCGCTTGTTTGTGTTAGAGAGCAGGCAGAAGAGAGAGCGAGAGAATGAGAGAGGAAAAGCATGCCTGCATCTGAGCTGAAATTACACAGTTTTAAATTTATTTCTTCTATATGCTGTACATTTTGTTTGCGTCCACAGTATTCTTTTTGCTGACATCGAGGGTTTTACCAGCCTGGCTTCCCAGTGCACGGCTCAAGAACTGGTCATGACACTCAATGAACTCTTCGCCCGTTTTGACAAGCTGGCCTCGGTAATGCTGATCGGTCAACTGTTCCAACTTGGCACCTTTGCGTGTTGATAGATGATTTTGTGAAGAAATAGTTCGGTATAATAACTTGAGAAGTGGTGGGAAAATGATTATTGTCACCATCTGAGTCAGAAGAACTTTGGTTGCTTGTATTAATTATACCATTAATTTTTGATTCTTTAAAATCCAACAACTGTTCTTACTTAATTTCTCTGTACGGAATCCAAAAGAGTTCTCTATCACGTAAAATTCTTGAACACCATTTTCTTGACAATGACGAAAAAAACCTGTAATTTAACATACGAGCTTTTTCAATACAAATTTCAAAAATTGACATACAATGAAATGTAAAAGAAACAGTCATGACTGTGTAATGAACGGCAAGCCGTTGGGGAATGGATCTATGAAGGGCCAAAAAGCAGTAAGCAGCAGCAATCGTCTGACAGTCAGCTGACAGTGATCGTTGTCCTCAAGTACTGGACGCTCCTGATGCACCATAGTTGCATTGGCCAGCCCATATGGCTAAATCAGCTGCAGGAACAACACAGGATATGACATACTGCAATTGTTATGTAACAATGTAACAACAACAAAAATGGTTAATAGATAACAGAAACTTGAGGCGGTAAAGAATAACTATATTTTCAGTTTTGCTTCCTGCTTGTTGATGTTTTTTTCCTAAATATTCAACTAATTTTGTCTTTTTAAATTCACACAATGTCTTTTTTTTCTTTCCTCTATCATGGCTTATCCCTTTTCCAGGAGAACCACTGTCTACGTATTAAAATTTTGGGTGATTGTTACTACTGTGTGTCTGGGCTGCCTGAACCTCGCGCAGACCATGCCCACTGCTGCGTAGAGATGGGCGTGGACATGATCGAGGCAATCTCGTGAGTGAAAAGACAAATTATAAAACCTGCTTTGGAATGCTTTTGCTGTGCAAAAATGCTAACCCTCTCACATGTGCCTTCAGTCTTGTACGCGAGGTGACGGGGGTCAACGTCAACATGCGCGTCGGCATCCACAGCGGACGTGTGCACTGCGGTGTCCTCGGTCTCAGGAAGTGGCAGTTCGACGTGTGGTCCAACGATGTTACACTGGCTAATCACATGGAAGCGGGAGGAAAAGCCGGGTAGGTAGCCGGGTGGCTTCCAGTGATGACGCTACACGTCCAATCCATTTGGACTGGGAAGGGCGACTAAACATTCGTTCATTGATGTCCAGTGCTGTAAATGGCATTGAAACGAGCATTCACAGCTAATCCTCGCACTTTACGTGATTTGGCTGGCTATCGTTGTCAATGGCAGCCTCAACTCCCCAAAATTTCTATTGAAAGGCAAATTTAATTGTATAGCACAATTCAACACAAGTTAATTCTAAGCTCTTTGCATCACATGAAAATCCGAAACACGCAAGTACTGGAAATAATTGTAACAGTGGCGGGCCGTCAGGGCCTTCAAGGCCTTCTGTGCTGGCCTAAGAAATATCTGAATCATATTATATTTTGTCCATCTATACGTACTTATTATTCCAAATGGTCTGTTAGCTTCCTTTCATTGCTTTTCCCCCTGGTTGCACTGCTTCCAGATGTGTGTTTTCATATTGAAGCATTTAACCAATCACATTTCAGCCATTATTTGTTGCCAGATCAGATCTGCCTCAAAGCCTGCACAATCAGTTCTTGCGGGCTCTGCTGCATTAAACTAGACTGTTGCTTTTAACCAATCAGATTTCAAGTTGGCAACCCCACAATGATTTTTCATAGGCGTTAGCATTTTGTTGGCTGGGACATGTCATTGCTTTCACAAACTATGATTGGCTAGTAGGCGGGCCAAAGCAGTACCGAGGCAGCCGAGATCGCAAACTCCACCCACTATGGCCGACAGAAGCAAAAACAAATAGATTCTGTTTGCTCACAAAGCTATTTTCTAGACGGACTTTTTCAGGAAAAAAATGGACATCATTAAGAAAGGGCGGTCAACTCCGTAGCTAGCAAGCCTGTTACAGCCGGGAAAATGGTGTGTGGGGCACTTTCAGCGCGCTAACTTAGCTCCACAAGCAAATAGTATATTGTTGTGTGGATTTAAGGCCATTTTCAAAACGGACTATGCCGGAAATATGACAGGACAGGCTCGACTTTCATCATTAGCTTCGATGGCGATAGGAAAGAAGGAAGAAAGAAAGGAGGATGGATATTGTGTAAAAAGGATTTTTGGTGAGTAAAATATGGCTATATTCCTAAATAATATTTCAATTGTGGGCCAAGTTCTGATATCTGAAAAGCTCCAGTGTTTGTATTTAAGCTCCAGTGTTTGTATTTAATCACAAAATGCTGCTAGGAAGTGGATTTTACCCCAATTTAATTTTTGGCGTTTCAACATTGACGTCCATCGCTGTCTTTTCCCGGGAAAAATCACCCCCCTGGCCTGGTTGTAATGTCTCAAAAGCTCCAGCATTTGTATTCAATCAATAAATGATGCTAGGAAGTGGATTTTACCAAATTTTAGTATTTTAGTGCATTTATTGTCATTTCACGTATGGACATATCGACGTTCATCGCTGTCTTTTTACCGGGGAAATGATACTCCGGGCCCGGTTCTGATGTCTAAAAAGCTCCAGTATTTGTATTTAATCAATAAATGCTGTTTTCGGCTGGATTTTACCCCATTTTCGGGCAATGTTTGCCCGTACGCCATTGACGTTCATCGCTGTCTTTTCCCGGGAAAATCACCCCCTGGCCTGGTTTTAATGTCTGAAAAGCTCCAGTATTTGTATTTAATCATGACATGCCACTAGGAAGTGGATTTTACCCCATTTTTGTGCATTAATTCATTGATTATTTTTTATGTGTCGCAGCTGTAGCTGCAGTAGAGGTTTTATAGCAATAAAATAGTTTTTGAGGGTTGGATTGATACGTTGAAGGCGCTACCAGAAAATGAACCGCCCACCACTGAATTGTAATAATGTAAATGATGTGACCTTCAAATACCGCATTGCAATAATCCAAACTTCAAAAATGAATGCATGGATATGTTTTTCCAAAAGTGCAAACACAAGTTAACATTTGTTTTGGAATTCTCTTTTCCTATAGACGAATCCACATCACTAAAGCCACACTGCAATATTTAAATGGAGATTACGAGGTGGAGCCGGGTTTTGGAGGGGAGAGGAATGCTTATCTAAAGGAGAACAGCATCGAGACCTTCCTGGTGCTCGGCTGCAGTCAGAAGCGGGTCAGTGATCAAAAGCAGATCTTCCTAAATGACACTCAGCACAATCTTCAAGTGATCAAGTGGTTGGGAATTATAAATTACCCATAATTCAGTCCCTGCGATTGGCTAGCAACCAATTCATGGTGTCTCTTGACTACTGGTGGTTGAGATAGGTTCCAGCACCCCCGCAACCCTGGTGAGGGTAAGCAGAACGGATAATGAACAAAGGAATAAATAAGTTTGGTATACCAAATGTTGTGATTTGTGTTATTAACTTTGGTATGTTTTTGATGCAATCTGGCATCTTTTGTAGAGGTTTTTAATTTAATTATGACTTTAAAATTCTTCTGTCTATTTTTTGTCATTTTCACATTAAATTTCATTTGTTAATTCATTTATTTTCTGTACTGCTTATCCTCACAAGGGTGGTAGGGGGTGCTGGAGGCTGGACCAGCCAACTATGGGCAGCAGGCAGAGGACAGACACCCTGAATTGGTGGTGAGCCAATTCAGATATGAGATCTGTTTTACATTCCACACTGAATAAAAATGTAGAGAAACAGCTGTGAGATCTAATACAACTGATTTTTTTTATTTTGGCACAAAGCTATTATAATTTGAGATTTTTTTTAAATATTATTTATAATGAATCCATTCTTTTATAGATATAATTTTCAACAAATGTGTTGAAATGCATAAAAACCCGGATGAGTCATCACCTTATTGCAGTGGTGGGGTTTGTGTGTCCCAATGATCCTGGGAGCTATGTTGTCTGGAGCCTTGTGCCCCTGGCAAGGTCACCCATGGCAAACTGGTCCTAGGTGAGGGATCAGACAAAGAATGACTCAGAAGACCTCTTATGACGAACAAGAATATTGAACAACGTTTTCCCTTGCCTGGACGTGGGTCACCGTTGCCCCACTCTGGAGCCAGGCCTGAAGGTTGGGCACGATTGTGAGAGCCATAGCGCTGAAAAAGCGATATTTCACTGTAGAAGAATGATGTGCCGAAGCGCTGAGAAGGACGACATCTTTCCTTTTGCTGTTTTTATCCAAATTGATTTCCCATCGTGCACATCACCAGTGGAGAAAGACTATGATGAGCCCATTCCAGCTTTTGGGGATTTTGAATCACCATTGAAAATTATGTTCAAAAAAGTTATGTTGATATATATGCTAAAGGCGTAGCACGCAATTGCGGTATAAATGAATCTACCATGGGGTATACCAAGAAAGAAGAAGCGAACATTCAGAAAACGGCAACACTATCCTTTTTCAAGGACACCAAGAAGGTGTTAACCACTAGGAATAAAAAAAATGAACCAGCATAATGAAGGATTTACACCATAGATAAAGCAGTGAAACTGGCATGATGAAAGGACATCAACACAATGATTGAGAGCCAAACAAGCTCAATTTTCGGTTTAGGACCACGACGTCCGCC
The DNA here is from genome assembly GCF_051989625.1 of Stigmatopora argus. Taxonomy (NCBI): domain Eukaryota; kingdom Metazoa; phylum Chordata; class Actinopteri; order Syngnathiformes; family Syngnathidae; genus Stigmatopora; species Stigmatopora argus. Next base: position 3,816,784 of record NC_135387.1, on the reverse strand, counting down.
GTAACGTCGCCCGGGTCTCACATTTCTGATAAAAATACACCCTCACAGAGGCTCCCGACCGCTCTATTTTCAGATAAAATTTACCAATTTCGTCATACCTAGTTTCTGGGTGTGATGACAATTAGGCTTTTGTTGTTGATGATGATGACAGGGCCTATGTCCGATTATTATTATAAAAATTAAGGCCACTGCCGGCTATTTTTTTTTCTCGGCGCTGAATTAAGTGTGGCTTCCGCTTGCGAGTTTCTTTTTTTAATACGTCCGAAAAAAAATCAGCGATTTAGTGAAGCTGCAAAAGTTGAAGCCGCAAAGTGAAGAAGGATCACAGTACTATTTTTTTTTATAGATTATATTTAGATACATGACAGTCTTTTCATATGCATATAACTGTAATATTTAATAAATACACTTCTTGATCATTTTACTTGTGTACTTGTATTTTGGTATCAGCGCAAAAACATGTTGTATGGTACTAAAAATAGGAGTGATCCTACTTTGCGTTTTTTTGATTCCATGTCTGGTCTACATTATCGGCGAAATTTGTTCAATTACTGTATTTCCATGCGCTCGCAACCAGTTGCAAAGAAAGCCTGTTGCATATCAAACCAATGAAAAGTTACACCAATGAACAGAAGACATCTACTAGTGCATTGTTTTTCTTTACATTAGAACAGTTGGTAAAGCCTTCATGTTTTTTTTCTCCAAGCAGAAGGAAGAAAAGGCAATGATGGCTAAGATGCAAAGAACAAGAGCCAACTCCAATGAAGGACTGATGCCACGTTGGGTCCCTGACAGAACATTCTCCAGGACCAAAGACTCCAAAGTATTCAGACAAATGGTGAGTTTCCTTCTTCCGTCCGATTTTACTTAAAAAAGAAATTTTGACCATTTGTCATGTTATCTGTCTCCTTCAGGGTATCGATGAAGCGTCCACTAAAGACAACCGCGGTGTTCAGGAGACCATGAACCCGGAAGATGAGGTGGATGAATTCCTGGGACGGGCTATTGATGCACGCAGTATCGACCAGCTGAGAAAAGATCACGTTAAAAAATTCCTGCTCACCTTTCAAACTTCTAGTTTGGAGAAGAAGGTCTGTGATTCTACCTGAATCAAAAAATAATGCTCATTTATTTAAGCTTCCTCTTATCAGACTATGTTCTACTTTTCCAGTATTCCAAGAAGGTGGATGATCGTTTTGGTGGCTACGTTGCTTGCACTCTGCTCGTTTTCTGCTTCATATCCTTCATACAGATTGTCATTTTTCCACAGTGAGTAGCCAACACCTGATCATATATAGTATTAACCTACTAAGACCCAAACTCTTGCAAGGCGTGCATTTTTATTTTCTCTTTGATATTAAGGAGCGGCCCGGTGGAGCGAGTGGTTAGCGCGTCGGTCTCAGGGGTCCGGGGTTCAAATCCGGGTTATGTCCAACTGTGTGGAGTTTGCATGTTCTCCCCAGGCCTGCGTGGGTTTCCTCCGGGTACTCCGGTTTCCTCCCACATTCCAAAGACATGCATGGTAGGCTGATTGAACACTCTGAATTGCCCCTAGGTATGGGTGGGAGTGTGCATGGTTGTCCGTCTTCTTGTGCCCTGTCCCCCGCCTCTGGCCCGGAGTCAGCTGGGATAGGCTCCAGTGCCCCCCCCCCCCCCCCCCCCCCCCCCGCGACCCTATTGAGGATAAAGCGGTTCGGAAAATGAGATGGGAGGAGATGATATGTAGGCTTATTGGGACCTGATGAGTGTAAAAACTAAGAATTATATTTTTACATGATGTAGTTTCTGAGAAAAATGATGTCCACATCATAAGTGGACGCCAGGCCCTTGTAAGTCCAAAATTTAACATTGTAGTCTTGTGAGAACCAAAAATGGACCCATGGTCCTAAGAGGTTAAGTATGAACTTTTTTTGTGCCATAGATGGCGGTAGGGTGGCCTGGTGGCCAAGTGGTTAGTGTGTCAGCCTCACAATTCTGGGGTTGAGGATTCGATCCCAGATTAGTCCTCACTCTGTCGAGTTTGCATGTTCTTCCTAGGCTTGTGTGGGTTTTCCCTGTATACTCTGGTTTCCTCCCACATCCCCAAAAGAGCCAATCGCAGACCACAAGTAGACGGGCAACCATACATGCTCACACACATACCTAGGGGCAATTTAGGGTGTTCAACCAGCCTACAATATATGTTTTTGGAATTTCCAAGGAAACCGGAGTATCTGGAGAAAACTCTCCTACTTGCCTATTTTTCTTTTGAATGAAATATTAAGCAAAGTGCATCCTCCAAGGTATTCCAAAACCTTCATTGAAAACTCAATCAAAATATGAGGCTAGGATCAAAAAATGTTCATCAAAATTGGGCGTAAATATGGTATATGTAAAGAAGTGAGTAGCTTTGTTGTATTAAAAATAGCAAGCTGGTAAGCTATTATATTTTAGTCAGCAATATTAGTTTCATCATCTGGTCTGCATTTTGACAAAAGTATCAAAATGCTCGAAACTTCATTTGGAAGGGCTCAGAGTCTCATTGTCGGCGGGTTTTCCTAAATTGACTCACTCCCGAACTCTTTAATAATCGGACATAGGCTTTGTCATCATCATTGTCTCGACAAAAGCCTAAGTGTCATCATACACAGCTGCGTATGACGAAATTGGTAGTGCTTCTCCATTAAGTGCGTTTTCCCTCAAAAGACCCAAATAAGTGATAATTTCAGACTCGTAATTTGCACTTTGCATGGTTTGTTAATTTTTTTTACATTGTCTACATTCGTTAGATCTAAAAATATTACACTCAGCTTTAAATGGCGTGTTTGCTGGACAATTTGACCAATCATTAAATTAAAAAAAACCATAGCCCTACGGAAATCTTGCCCCCTTTGCCATTTTTTATACAAACGTTCCCCTGCTGTTGATTCCTGAGGAAATTCAGTGGTAATGTTTAATACTTACTAATACTCACTTAATTAACTGTTCTTTTTCTTGCAGCACTCCAGTCATGCTGGGAATCTACATCAGTATTTTCATCATCCTGGCCAACATACTTTTCATCTGTGCCATATACTCTTGTATCAAGGTAGTAGCCCTCACAAAAAGGTTATATTCTCAACAGTGAATTTTGATCATTACACGTTTGCGCTTGTCTTGCAGCTCTTTCCTGCTGCAATGCAGACCGTTTCTAAGAAGATTGTCCAGTCTCGCACCAACAGCACTTTGGTTGGTGTGTTCACCATTATCCTCGTCTTCATCTCTGCCTTTGTCAATATGGTATGATTGAAATCAAAGTTAACCGCCGTCATCTAAATACAGCAAGACTTTGGGTTACTCGATCTATTAGTGTCAAAATGTTGAATGATCTATGAACTTTCAACATTTTGACACTTATTCCTCATCTGCTATATAGTCCTCAGCACCACCAGTTCCTGTTTAGCTGATCAGAGTATCTTTGCTTTATCGGCCATCTTTTTCTCTCTCATTCTGCCCCCGAAAATAAACCTGTCTTTTATAGCAATGCTTGCCCAGCCAAAAAATGCAATAATAAATCACCACAAAAAGATCGGAGAATGGAGAGAAAACAGACGAAGAGCAGTAAAGATATGCTGCATTCATATCAAAGTTTAACCGCTGTATGAAAAGGCCTTGCTGATCACCAAAAGCAGTTTAGTGTTCACAAAGACCGTACACTCGAAGTCTATGAAACCAAACAACTTCTGGTTCACGTAACATAAGAATTAGGACAGTAATGTAACAAATCATTTTTCTTGTATGCCACGGTTTGCGGTTTTGAGTATTGTGTTTTCCGGGCTGACCCCTAAACGTACCACGTCTGACCACGTTTGTTTGCCTCTGCAGGGGCTACAGTAGTTGTGTTCCATGCTTCCAATTCCTTCCTGTGTGAAATTTGCATGTTCTCCTCAAGGGTTTTCTCCGGGTACTCCGGTTTCCTCCCACATCCCAAAATCATGCATAGTAGGGTGGTTGAATACTCTAAATTGCTCCCTAGGTATTAGTGTCACCATGAATGGTTGTCCCTTGTACTCTGGGATTTGCTGGCCCCCAATTCAGGGGGTGCCCCGCCTGGCGCCCATAGTTGACTGGGATAGGCTCCAGCATCCCCCGCGACCATTCTGATGATAAGCAGTACGGAATATCAATGAATGAATCACCGTATTAACCCCTAAATAATCCGCTATTGTCGGCCAAAAAATGATGACTGAATTGAGGGTACGGCTTATATGCGCATAAAAACACGACATGCACAAAACTGCAAGTTGATGACAATGACATGATGACGTCACGACAAAATGGCGCTGTCGTGACGTCATGACGCAAGACAATGCGGCAATATACGGTCATTTATTTCAAAATAAAGAAAAGATAAATAGATAAAACGCTAAACAAAATTTATTTTGACCTCTATGAATATAATTAAAGGAAAAAATAAACCGTATCTTGCATAAAACGTGAAAAAACTCACGTTCCCGTCACTGCTCGCTCGGGGCACGGCCATCTTACCGTAGTTAAACGTGCTCAGACTGGCCAGACGTGAGTACTGCTATTGCTCGCTCGGGGCGCTGCCATCTTGCTTTAGTTAAATGTGCTCTGACCGTAGTTTTTACCATGTCAGCACATCACAATAGTTAAGACTGATTGAAGGTCTTGCGGTCGATCGTTAAAATATAAACCTTGATATGTACGTAATGTGTATGCTATTATTGTACCCAGACACTTGGTGAACTCTACGAATAGCGCTATGGATATATTTCCTGGTTGTGCTTACGTTACCTCCTTTTTGAATTTGTCTACGTGCAAACAACACCGTCCCTTTCGGAACACAGAACGGAAATGATTGTACATTTGTGATTATGAAATAAAACAAAATTACGCTTTCATATTTAATTCAAATTTAAGGGTGCAGCTCATACACGCGGGAGGCTTATATGCGAGTAAATACGGTGATGTACTTGTGTTTTTTTTATACAAAGTATTCTGACTTTAACGGTAAAATCTGATTTACACGGGAATTCGGGGTACATCCCTAGCGTAGTAGTGGAACACGGTTGTAACTTGAGTACTCGTTTATGTGATTTCCAACACACTGGAAGCAAAAAAAATCTGTCTTTGGTGTTTTGTAGTTTTCATGTGATACCAAGAGCCTAGCAGAGTGTGTTGCTGAGAAGTCCAACACCTCCGCAGCCATGGTGACACCATGTGTGATTCGCCGCTTGAATGTGTCTGTCGAAGGGGGTCTTGAGATCTGTCCCAGTCAAGGTCCCTCCTGCCCCTTTCCTGAGGTGAGTTCATTGTGCGTCTCCAGTGAAACCCATTTGTTCCAGATTCAACTGTGCGACCTAATATCATATTTGCATTTGAAAGCGCTTGAGATGATGATACGCTCTCGTTTCTGACAGTACTTCAGCTACAGTGTGCTGCTGACGCTGCTGGCCTGCTCAGTGTTCCTGCAGATCAGCAGCATTGGGAAGTTGGCCCTGATGCTGCTCATCCAGCTCATCTTCCTGCTGCTTGTCGAGTGGCCACAAGTAGCACTGTTTGACAATGCAGACCTTTTTGTCACCTCCAATTCCATGTAAGCATCCATTCTGGGAAGACCATAGTCGACTTTCATTAATTCGCATGTTGTCCTGCTCCTTCCTAAAATTTACAGTGTTTTTGAGACAATATGTTGTATTTTTCTTGTGTTGCCAGACGCCCGTTGTTCTCCATTTTTTTGTCACTATAATGTTCATAATTTGTTCCTGGTGAAAGGAAATTCTCCTACATGCCATTTATACTCTAGCGCAAGTTTAATTTTCTTCTTTTTGCATTTTTTTGACTAGTGGCGCTTTACTCTGGTGTGATTTATCTAAAAAAAAAAAATCAGTAATTTTGGGGGATTGTAAGCAGAATACATTTTTGTAAAACCCAAGGAACACGTCATTATTTTGTGAACTTTTTTCCTTCATAGACTCTTTATCGTAGTTATATTTTTACTCTCAGGGTCAATATGACTGCGAACCCATATTTGATTTTTTCATGCTATTATAATAATGCAAAAAGTTGAGTGGCAAATTGTTTTACCCCATTTGTGCATAAATTCAGTTTTTTTCCTTTATATTTATAGTACAGTGCGCACCACATTTGACATTCAGTTGTAGTATTAGTGTTGCCTGAACATATTTTGCAATAAGCAACAAAAAATACATGTGTAATTTTAAATCAAATGACTAAATTAATTGAAGGATTTCTTTTTGAGAAAAACATAAATATATAAAATATTATACAGTGGTACCTCGAGATACGAACTTAATGCGTTCCGGGACTGAGCTCATATGTCGATATTCTCGTAACTCAAACGAACGTTTCCCATAGAAATGAACTAAAAACAAATTAATTTGTTCCAACCTTCTGAAAAAACACCCAAAACAGGATATTGGATTGGAAAAACATTTTTATTTGTTCTAATTTGCCATCTATTAACAAAGTAACAAATTACTAGTGGTTTAATATTACTAAAATGTGTTTAATAGTACTAAAAAAATATACGGATTTTGCAGGGGAGGAGAGAGAGACGGACAGAGAGAGAGGGGAGGATGGGGGGGGGGGGGCTTTTTACACGGCAACGCGCTCGTAACAACATAAACAAATTTAAATGAACTTTGATTTCGATGCAGACACACTCAAAAATAAGTTTAATCTAACCTTACACTAAACTTAATTCTAATTTTGTTTTAAATTTTGATACCTTTCTTCTCCCGGCCGGGTTGGCTCTATTTGCCCCGCCTCCACCCTGACTTTCAGATGCAACCTAGATGTTTGCTTTTGTATTCCCTTCAAAATATTCCTAAAACGATGCACCCAAATGTCCTCACAATAGGATAACGCACGACCACTTGCCAACGAGAAGTAGTATATACGCCATTCGCACTGACTAACGGGGGAAAAAAACACTGAAAAAATGCAACGCTCCGCCCAGTGCTCGCAGAGACATTACACGAGGGAGTTGCGAGGAGAGAGACAGTACCCGTGATGTTCTTATGAGCAGCCTCTCGCGTCCGCTGTCTGCTCGTATATCAAAATTTGTCTTGTATCTCAAGATGAATATTTCCTCAAAATCTTACTCGTATCTCAAATTGCTCATATGTCGGGGCACTCGTATGTCGAGGTACCACTGTATTTTAAAAGCGCTAATATAAAAAGCCACGAGTAATGAAAAGACCTCATTTTCAGCAATAAAATCAATGAAAAACATAAATGAATTAAAAAAAAAAATCAACCAAACTCAGATAAATTTAAAAAAAAGAAAAATAAAGGTACACATTGGGATTTCTATTTATTTGTTTTGTTTCATATCTCTTGTGGCTTTACATTGCTTAAGACTTTGATTGCCAGTCTAGCCTCTCCCAGTTGAAATGGATTGGAAATCAAATGACAGTCAATGTGCTTCAAATTAAATTTCCCTATTTTACAAACTACCACAAAACCTCGTGGCATTCCCTGTAGTGAGTTAGGATAACAATAACTTTTGAATAAATTCACTGTCTCTGAAAGGATTAAAATAAAATCCAGTAAAAACCTTTAGTTCAGCAATTATTCCATTTATAGCAAACAAAAATATCTAGAATTTTTATTTAGGATAATGTCCAACTTAGGTATTTTAGCAAGAAACATGAATTAAATGTGTATGATTAGCTTTTGTGGGCCACATAAAATCATGTAGTAAGCCCAATTTGGCCCTTGGTCTTTGAGTTTGAAACCTGTGTTTTAGACTATAACATCATTAAGTTTGAGGATTTATAATCTTGTTTCTCTGTCTTTTTAGTGATCAAAATGAAACAAGTACTCAGTGGTAAGTAATTGACCTCTTGAGCATTTTCCCCATGTACATTTCAAAACTGATTTCCCCTTTGTTTTGTAATTTAGGTCCAGTTTCAATGAAACTACAAGCCAGTGGTAAATCCGTTATTTTCATTTCATATTTTTCTCTGTCATTGTCTTAATCTGCCGCACTGCACATTTTTATCTCCTCTTTTCAGCGAATTTGTTGTGACCAAAGTGTCCCTAAGGGTCATGACGCCTGTGATCCTCACAATTTTTGTACTGGCACTCTACCTGCATGCACAGCAGGTGGAATCAACTGCACGCCTCGACTTCCTGTGGAAATTACAGGTAGGCCCTGTGCCCACCAGAGAGCGTTATAGTTACATTTCAAGTTCGTTTTCTTTGACCAGCAATATGTAAACTACATCGTCCTCATTCGTAGAATGCAGTAGTAATGTATTATATTAAAACTCTTCAACGTAAAATAATCAAATGAATGACATGACATTAGTCCTATCTAGTCAAGTAGCCATTGCTCAAGAAAGTAGTCTGCCTTTTTGCTTTGGAAATGCCCTGTTTATGGATATTTTTATATATATATCTACATACATATATATGTATATGTATATATATATGTATATGTATGTATATGTGTATATATATATATATATATATATATATATATATACACATATACACATATATATACATATATATACGTATATATATATATATGTGTATATATATATGTGTATATATATATATATGTGTATATATATATATATATATATATATATATATATATATATATATATATATATATATATATATATATATATATATATATCGTATCCCTCGAATCCCTTCGGACTAATCTCTTGATTTATTGGCAAAAAGTTTGCACTGGTTTATTGAAGCTACGTTCGATAGTGCACCTGACAACCATCAACTCTATACCAGTGCATACTTTTTGCCAATAAATCGAGATTAGTGTCAGTTGCCATTAAAACGATATCTTCCTCTTCGACAAAAACAAATCTCTCCCCTCTTAACGAAACCCTAAGTTCGTCTGTTATCATAACTGTCTGGCGAAGAAGTGTCGGGCAACGAATTGTCCGGCGACGAAATGTCCAGTCGACGAACTGTCTGGCGACGAAGTGTCCGGCGACGAATTGAACATGGGATAAGGGGTTTTCTGAATCCAACTAAAGAAGAACCTTCATTCCTAGGCGACTGAAGAAAAGGAGGAGATGGAGGAACTACAAGCCTACAATCGCCGCCTGCTCCACAATATTTTGCCTAAAGACGTGGCTGCGCACTTCTTGGCACGTGAGCGGCGCAATGATGAGCTCTACTACCAGTCCTGTGAGTGCGTAGCAGTCATGTTTGCCTCCATAAGCAATTTCTCCGAGTTCTACGTAGAACTGGAGGCCAACAACGAGGGAGTGGAATGTCTACGTCTGCTCAATGAGATTATCGCTGACTTTGATGAGGTACGAGACTCTGCATGGTTGCTTTACATTGCAGCGAAAGTACAGGTTTCACTCTTGCCGTGGGTCATTCATTGGCAGATCATCAGCGAGGAGAAATACAGGCAGCTGGAGAAGATCAAGACCATTGGCTCCACGTATATGGCTGCCTCGGGCCTCAATGACTCCACCTATGACAAAGAGGGCCGATCCCACATTACAGCACTGGCTGATTACGCTATGAGACTGAGAGAACAGATGAAATATATTAACGAGCATTCCTTCAACAACTTTCAGATGAAGATAGGTAATGAGAGAACATTGTGTTTTTTGTGCCAACTTTTCAAAAAATGGTTTCTGTAAGTTTTTTTTTACCCTCACATATCCAGGTTTGAACATTGGACCGGTGGTAGCAGGGGTCATTGGCGCACGGAAGCCTCAATATGATATTTGGGGAAACACTGTCAATGTGGCGAGTCGCATGGACAGCACAGGTGTACCAGACTGCATACAGGTGGGTCACATGCCTATGGTGGTAGCACAATCATTCAGGCAAAGCTGGCGAAAAAATAGGTTTATTTACAGTTGTATGATAATGCTTCAAAGTAACCTTTCGCAAAAGCACTGTCTCCTTCTTAGATATGGATGCTAGGCCGACAAGCTAGGTGACTCCAATGGCACATGTCATTGCAGGCAGACATATACAGGAGCGTTTTAAGTGATTCCCCTTGGAGCAATACCAATGCAATGTTCTGCAAATTGAGGCAAGGGGTTTACAATATGCAGCTAAGGGTTAGATTGACATTTCTGAACCGCTTCATCCTCATTAGGGTCGCGGGGGTGCTGGAGCCTATCCCAGCTGACAGAGGCGGGGGACACCTTGAATCAGTGGCCAGCCAGCCGATCGCAGGGCACAAGGAGACAGACAACCATGCACACTCACACCCATACCTAGGGGCAATTTAGAGTGTCCAATCAGCCTACAGTGCATGTTTTTGGAATGTGGGAGGACACCGGAGTACCCGGAGGAAACCCGCGCAGGCCCGGGGAGAACATGCAAACTCCACACAGCAGGTGGACGTGTCCTGGATTTGAACCCAGGCCTCCAGAGCTGTGAGGCTGATGCGCTAACCAATCGCGCCACCAGGCCGCCCGGTTGGGTTGACTTTTTTTTTTTAAATGGAGAAAGTTATTGAAGCAAAAGCATACAGGTTCTACACTATAAGAAAGCCCAGGGTTGCGATACTTTGATGGTCTTTCACAAAATGTTACCAAAAAAAATGAAAATAAATGGACTGGGAACAAAGACATAAAGTTAACTAATTTAAAATAATGAAACTGCAATACTTAGACATTATAGACATCCTAGCAGAGAGTATGATAGTCACTACAACAGCCACCCATGGTGAAGTGGTTCTTTTGCCTGCCTTCAGTGCAGACTGTGTGGGATCGAGTCCAAGTCGATGGAAGTGTGATTGTGCATGGTTGTCTGTCTTTGTGTGCCACACGACTGACTGGTGACCAGTTTAGTGTGTAGTCTGCCTTTCGGCCAAAGTCAGCTGGGCTAAACTCTAGCACCCTGGGACTCTGACGTTAGGCGGTGTAAAAAATGAATGAGTAACGACAACTTTGATATCCAGTTTTAGAAATCTTCTTGACTCCAACAAAAGCAAGCAGGCTAGACTAGTTAGTCTACTGGTACCCTTAGAGCACACGTGTTCCTATTCAGTTTTGAGACAGATTGTAGTAAACAAATGTTTACAGCAGTGGTGTGCCGTCAGAGCCTTCAAGGCCTTCTCTGCTGGCCTAAGAAATATCTGAATCACAGACTGATGTTAATTATATTTTGTCCATGAATACTCATTAAATAATTCCAAATTGTCTGTTAGCTTCCTCTCATTGCTTTTCCCCCTGGTTGCACTGCTTCCAGATGTGTGTTTTCATATTGAAGCATTTAACCAATCACATTTCAGCCATTATTTCTTGCCAGGGTCAGAAATCTGCCTGAAGGCCTTCACAATCAGTTCTGCAGGCTCTGCTGCATTAAACAAGGGTCGATAACACTGTTGCTTTAACCAATCAGAATTCGGGTTCAAATCCTAGTCGGTCCACCAATGTGGAGTTTGCATGTTCTCCCCGGGCCTGCGTGGGTTTCCTCTGGGTACTCAATTTTCCTCCCACATTCCAAAAACATAGATGGTAGGCTGATTAGACACTCTAAATTCCCCCTAGGTATATGTGTCAGTGTGCATAGTTGTCCATCTCCTTGTGCCCTGCGATTGGCTAGCCACCAATTCAGGGTGTCCCCCGCCTCTGGCCCGGAGTTAGCTGGGATAGGCTCCAGCACCCGCCGCGACCCTAATGAGGATAAAGAGGTTCAGAAAATGAGATGAGAGAAACATTTTATAATTATCAACAAATTAAAAGCCGGAGAAAATATATAATTACTGATGCCAGACTGTAGAATAATGATTAAACTGTTCAAATGTCAAGTTGCATATTTTCCTTGGTAACATTATTAATTACCGCTACATACATTTTGTATTTAAATGATCTGCCTTTACATGCGCGCTGTGATTGGTTAGTACTAAGCCTCTTTATCCAGAGTCACCTGGCTCCAGCTCACTTTTCACTCTAACTAGCACTTTAGATATTTATTTAGTCCATATTTAACCTTTATTTTGATTTTTTTCCACTGCCAGGTAACGACAGATCTCCACCAGGTCCTGGCAGGCAAAGGATACGTGCTGGAGTGTCGGGGGGTTGTTAAAGTCAAAGGTAAAGGGGAAATGACAACCTACTTCCTCAATGATGGCCCACCCAACAGTTAGCGGCCACGGCAACAGCAAGTGGCTAGTACAGGGACAAACACCACAGAGTGAGGACTCACATGGTGACCAAATGCCTAAAGTATCCAGAAACTCCATCACTTGAATCCCAAGATGGGAGGAGAGAAAAATGTCTCAATTGATGGCCATTTTGGCCCACTCACAAGTCGGAGGACAACTGTTTTTTTCTCCTATTTGGCCTCTCTCAGGCTTCTTGAAAGATGCAAAGTCTGTTTATTTAAATCAACGCCTTTTAGCCTGTGTCAAAAGAAGATTTAACGCTGTACATAAGGCTACTTCCTTTTACTTTTTCGTTTTGTTTTGACATAAATTAAAAAAAGGTACTACTCTTTTAGTTCCAGATTATTTATTTCAAGGTCAAATGTATTGTGCAAAAGGTCCTTTATGAAAAAGTGTGAATACATATAGTACGTGCACAAATATCCTGTTTACTACACGATAATAAGTGTGTACGTACATGCATATTTGTGTATGGATATGTATAATAAGAGGAGGACTATATTGACCAAAGACAAAAGTATTTACTAAAAGCAAGGCGAGACATGTTCTCGCAGTCTTTTGTAAGGCCTGACCCTTTCCTTTTTCCTCTTGTCCAGCTGCTGGCAGTAAATACTGCTTTTTTTTCTTTTCATAAATATGTAACAAAAAAAGTATTTATTTTTATCTGTCATTCCGGCAGCAAAGCGCATTAACTCTAAATTATTATTATAGTGCCCTCAAACTTAAGCTGACCCAAGACGACTAAGGATGTTTTGAAGATGGCTATATTTGAAAATTCTTCTTTTCTGTGTGTGTCTGTGCGCGCGTGTTCTCCGAGGAGTACAAGTAGCTTCAGCTGGATTTTATTCACAACCCATTGGTTGCTTTTCTAGAATAAGAGCCACCGATGATATTCAGCTGGTTTAAGCCGTAACAATATGTCAACCACTCCTTCGCCTTTTGGAGGTGTAATTGGTGGAAACAGAAATGGAGGCTTTGTCAGCAAGCCGTCTCGAAGGAATTTAGGAGAAAATTTTGAAATTTAAAAACAAGACGAAGGAAAGAAATATTTATTGTTATGACTGAATACTGTGCTTTGTAGGGAGGGGCATAACTATTTTCACTGTGAGGTTTTTATTCTACAGCAAAAATGCTTTCTTGTCAAACGTAAACGCTTAGAAGCATGTCTTATTGTTGTATCTCAGTTCATTTTTGTTAGTTTCAATGTAGGGTAATTTGTACCACTTCTGTATCCATCATTTTTATATTCTTAAAGTTGTTATGATGATGATGGTGATGATGGTGATGGTGATGATGATGAGGATGACGATTCTGATTAATTATGCTTATTCTGATGATTCCATTCTAGTGAAAAAGGATCAGAGACCAGCACGCTTTCTTGTGAAGCTTAAGCTCACAGTAAACAACTACTCAACTGCAGCCAATGAAATCTGCTATTCAGTCCTCATATACACTGGTTATTAGTGCGATCATGTTCAGCAAATAACTCGAGAGCCCTGTTGGTGGGCATAGCAGTGAACACATTTTTTGGGAAAATTTACTGGTCTTCTCCTTTTAATGTTTTTATGACACTCCTGCAGTATTGTAACTCTCAGTCAGGCTTTTCAGCACCTCAGCAGAGAACGGAACATACGATACCTGCATTTCTTGGTACTATACCACTATGTGGTGACTGGACAAGGGGGAAGTAGAAGGCTGCACATATTTTTCAGGATAATCTCATCAATTCTTATATTATTTTACCAGTCTTTCAGTAACATTTGTGCTGACGGCTGACTTTGATTGCCTTAAGTTAATATGAGACATATTATTAGAAGAACATTACATAGGAACTGTGCCTGCTGGCCCTTTCTGGAGTGCTGATGGGAAAAAAAAAGAATAAGGGCTTGTTGAGAATATTCGCCATGCAACAGCTCATCACCCATCTGTTTTGCCCTGACTCCAATTTTTCACCACACTGGCCGGTGGCAATTAGTTTGTACCAAAGCCAGCTCACGCAGCCTTGTGCTTTCAATCGCTACTGTTTGACGATGTTCACGCTCCAGTGTGACAGAAACACCAGAAGACGGCGATGTAATAGGAAAAACTCCCAACGGGCAAGTGAACTGTGACCAATTATCGAAAGGTTAAAATAATGGACATGCGTTGATAAAAATGTTCATTGTATGTATTCTAATTCTGTTGGCTGTCCATGGACTAATTTTGTTATTCGTTCTTGGGATGTTTTGGTGAAGCCGGAGAGGAAGATTGTCTCTACACAACTGAAATAGCATTGTGCTCAGGCCTGATAAATGACCTTCCGTACTTGTTTTATTTGTATTTTTCCTGAGTGAGGTGTGTTTTGCTATCGCCGAAAGAAGTTAAGGCTTATGGCAGAAAAATAAAATTTCCCCTTGATGAAAGAAAACTAAAAAAAGATATTGATTGCTCATTTGTATGACACTATGCATTATAATAGACTTGTGAACTACAACGCATCAGTAAATCTGAAAATATTCGGTCCAAGTACTAGAAGATCTCAATGGGTAAATGAATACATAAAATGCATAAATTGTTGCATTATTTCTGTTTCCCAAACAACTACATGCTTTATTCTAAATTTCTCAGTAATAATAGCTAAGGCATTTGACCTTGGGTCATCACAGCAAAATGGCCGATGTACACAAATGTGCATGATTTACCGGTTAGGCAGAATTGACTGCACTTCCTCTATTATGTTGATGCTTTCAAATTTCTACTCTACTCGTAGTCTGTCTGAATTTATTTACTAACGTTAGTGTTAGATATTTTGTTGTTGCAACTAATGTATTTCACTTTGCATTTGGAATACTATAAAAATAAACTCACTGCTACCAGTTAAGGAAAAGGAGAAACTGTAGCAACAGTTACTAATCATTAAGGTTAGCCAAGTACATGAAGAAATACTTTTGCGAAAATCATTTCCTCATTCTTGTCAAACGTGTTATTCGGTTTCCAAAAGGAGGAAGCCAATATGGTTATTAGGCTCTTAGATAAGGACATTAGATTCCAGGCAGGGATTAGGATACATAAAGGCCACTTTTGTTAAATTCACTGCCCTCCGAAAGGACACACTGTAAAAACTCTTGCATGGCATGACAGTGCAAAAGTTATTTAGAAGAAATTGATAAGAACAATTTTCTCCCTCAGGCTATCTTCAGTAGAACAGTTGTCACCTTTGATTGGTTTTTATGGGAGCAGACCTGTGAATGGGTCAATTTACTGCATGTTTGGTCTGCACAGTCTTAACTTTAATTTGACATTATGAGAAAAATGCATACATCAAATACGCCAATTATTATCAATGCTTTCAATTGAAACGTCCCAATAGCGAGAAACATCATTTCCTCAAAGAGCCATTGTGACTGCAAACCCAGAGCATGATATCTTTATATAACACAGCAAATGGAATGTGACCTGGTTTAAAATCAGAAGCAAGTAAAACTTTTTTGTTCAACATTTTTTTAAACTAAACATGCTTCTAATATCTCAAGTTTTAAAATGTTTTATTTGGTGGAAAACTGGTGTAATTGGGTCGATTTTATACCATGATTTTGACAGATTTTTCAAACGCCACAAAACATCCTGTTCTGTGCTCATAACGATGCATAATTTACAAAAACAAACATTAGATTCACATTTTTCTGTCATAAAAATATTTGTTTCTACTCTTTTTTGTTCTTTAGGGATAAGCATTTAAACATCAGAAACATTGTTTATGCATTGTTTGGTAATGAATGAGTTAATTGGTGCCTTATTTTTGTGTTTGTTTTAATAGAGAAAATATTCAGCATAAAATGGGTAGAATAGGATTTTAAGCAATCATATTAAATATATACATTTGGATAATTCTTTAAGCTGTCATTTGCTTATATAAGATGAGAAATATGGAGTTTGCCTGTGTGGGTTTCCTTCGGGTACTCCGGTTTCCTCCCACATTCCAAAAACACGCATGGTAGTCTGGTTGGACACTCTAAATTGCCCCTAGGTTTGAGTGTAAGTGTGCATGTTTGTCCGTCTCCTTGTTGTCTGCGATCGGCTGGCCACCGATTCAGGGTGTTCCCCGGCCGGCTCTGGCCCGGAGATGGCTGGGATTGGCTCTAGCACCCCCCGCGACCCTAGTGAGGATGAAGCGGTTCAGAAAATGAAATTAGATGATTAATGTTAAATTATAGATTATACTATTACAAGATTCAAATTGTGGCACACACCAATTCAGGGTGTCCCTCGCTTCTGGCTCGAAGTCAGCTGGGATAGGCTCCAGCACCCCCTGCGACCCTAGTGAAAATAAAGCGGTTCAGAAAATGAGATGAGAGAGAAATTGTGAAACGGTGATTTTGTTGCTTATTTTTCCTCTTACATGAACCGGAAGTTGTCTGGTTTCTAGGGCATCAACTTTTGGCGACATAAAGTCTGTGTAAGCACACGGTGTTTTTTTGCGTAAATTTAGGATATTTTTAAGTAATAATTGTCCAAATGTCATGAAATTATGCAATTAAAAACATTACATTACTTATTTTTGCCAGAAGTTGTTCAGCATCCGCAGACACTTTTGGTGACATTAGGTCAGTGTGAAAAATTAGATTTTGGAGGTTTATGTGATTCCTGCTGATAAAACTTTGATGAGAATGACCATTGTTAAAATAGGCGACATAGTTTTAAATTAAACGATTTTCAGATGGTGGTGTCCCTTGAGATTTTTTCAATGCAAAAAGTGTGCCGCAGCTCAAAAAAGGTTGGGAAACGCTGAACTAAACTACTTAACACGCCTGTACTGTATATCTCCTTTTAGCTCCGCCCACCAGCGCTATCGTGACGTTGTCCGACAGCAATGGGAACTCAAGTGAGCGCTGGTGAGTTTTTCGCAAACCAATAATATCTCACAATTCCAGCCTCGTCACTTCAACAGGGAAGTAGCGCGCTGTCCCGGTTTGGTGGGTTTGCCTTGCGTATTTCTTCTCATCCAAAGTGTATTCCGTCGTCTTGCGTTTATCTTCTTGAAAACGGGCAAGTAAGTAGGACTTTTTTTGTTCCTCCCGGCGTTGTTTAAGCGTTTGAATTTTATCTTGAAAGACACGGCCGGTGTTGTCATAACATCACGGGAAGCTAAACACTGATGACAGGGCGCTTTTTGTAATTGATCCAGAGAAATAATTCACTGTACCCTGCAAAATACCACACGGAACCTTTATGTAGGACAAATATCGCTGAATGGTGCGTTTGCATGCCAGTGCTCAAAATGTCTTCACTTTTTCATTGACAGGCGAAGCAATCCCTGTTGGACTGTATATTGACGAGTTGGGTTATCTATTAAGATGTTCAGTGGAAAGGTTGAGCTTTGCTTAATACGGGATTTAGTGGAGGATTTGACTAATGTCATTATAGTTTGTTGCAAGCTATTTCTGGGAGTTGTAGTGGCTGTTGGAGGGCTTTTGACAGGTACACGTGCTTGCCATGTTGTGTAAAACAACGCTTTGCTACATGGAGAAGATGCGTCTGAACTTCAATGGGCTAGAGCAGGGGTGCCCATTACGTAGATTGTGATCTACCGGTAGATCGCCAAGGAACTATCGGTAGATTGCCAAAGAACTATCGGTAGATCGCCAAGGAACTCTCGGTAGATCGCCCAGGAACTCTCGGTAGATCGCTCAGGAACTATCGGTAGATCGCCCAGGAACTATTGGTAGATCGCCCAGGAACTATTGGTAGATCGCCCAGGAACTCTCGTTAGATCGCCCAGGAACTCTCGTTAGATCGCCCAGGAACTCTTGGTAGATCGCCCAGGAACTCTCGGTAGATCGCCCAGGAACTCTCGGTAGATCGCCCAGGAACTCTCGGTAGATCGCCCAGGAACTCTCGGTAGATCGCCAAGGAACTCTCGGTAGATCGCCAAGGAACTCTCGGTAGGTTTGCCAAGGAACTATCAGTAGATTGCCAAGGAACTATCGGTAGATCTCCAAGGAACTATCGGTAGATCGTACAACAATAACATTTTGAGCCCTGCCCTCTTTCAGTTTCCTTAGCTAAGCTCTAATGAATTCGGCATGTCACAGTAAACTTTAGCATCAATCGGGAGTGGATCTTCACCGCTGTTCCCTACCGCTTCCATGTTAATGGAGTTTTATGCGAGGTATATCAATACATAATTTGTGAGCTTTGTCAGTGGCCTGTAAAAAAAGTAGATTGTGGAAGGTTAACTTCTTGAAAAGTAGATCTTGGAGGAAAAAAGTTTGTACACCCCTGGGCTAAAGAAATGAATGCTGTACTTCCTGGTAGTTCCAGGAAGTACTGCAAGAATTTTTAACTCGACACTTAAGTGGAGGAGCTTCCTTCACTCAGAGTAATGAGTCAATGATGAGGAACTAATTTCACAGCATTCACACTCAAGGAATTTTAATGTTGAGACAGTGTTTCAATTGGTATTTCAAATACAATGTATATCTTTTGTTGTAAAAGACTGGTACAAGTGGACTCAAGTATTTTTTTAATAAATTGCAGTAAAAAAACAAGTACAAACTTTGGAATGCCCGTAAAATACAAAAATAAAGTAACAACAAACCATATTAACAATGTCATTAGTGCATCAGTTCACTGGATTTGTTGTGTTAAAACATTTGTATTTTTTACTTATAAATTGTCTCTTATTTTGAATTTAAAACAATAATCTTAAACACAACAACTAAATACCACTACAAAATTGCTGGTTAAATAACTATTACTTTACTGCTGTATTTTTTTTCCTTTTGTGATAAATTGTTTTATTGATAATTAAAATATTCTATCTTTTATTGTCAGTAACTGCAATATTAGGCATATGGCTATGCTAACTGTAATGCTCCAAAAACTAAGGTCACTAAGCACAACAAAATTCCTACTTATGATACACAGGATGTCAATTTTGTGGAAAAGGAAGAAGGATTTTAACAGCGTGTTTACAAATACTAGTAAAAACGTTATAGTTTCAGGTAATAGCTATTTGGATAATCTGGCACAAAACCAAAGCATCAATGTTAAAATCCTGGATTAGGATTATTTTGTGTCTCCTAAAGTTTGTGCGATCATCATTTACATAATTCACACATTATTCCCAACTTTTTCACCTTGCCAACGACATATTATTTTTATTAAGTTTAGTGTTATTTAGATTTGTGAATTATTGTAAATTACAATCAAAACAACCACCATATATATGGAGTTAAATTTTACACTTACATTTGGTTCACTTTGTTATCTTACGGTTTTATTTTAAAATGTGTTAAAGTCCTTTTTAACTAACCATTTTTTCTTATTTGTTTTTTTGTTATTTTTAGAGAAAATGAGCAACATTCCCCTTTCTCGCTCCGAGGTGTTCGGGGAGCTGAGGAAGGAGCTGCACAATGATCATGAGTTCCGAAAATCCGATGCGCATATCTTTATCATCATGGGAGCCTCGGTGAGAACTGTAGCGTGAGGTGCCTAGTCAGTGTTTGAGTGTGATTTTTAAGGCCGGATCAGAGAAGCAACTTGAGACCTTAATATTCATTAATCTCTTTCACAAGAGCGAAATTTGATATGATACATTTACCGTATTGACTCGCATATAAGCCGCATTTGTCAAAAATAATTATGACTGAATCGAGAGTATCTGCTTATATGCGCATAAAAAGACAACATGCACATAAAAAGACATCTTACCTAGGGGTGACGCCATTTTACCTAGGGCACCCCCGTCTTACCTAGTTAGACGTGCTCTGACTGGCCAGACGCGAGTAGCCTTAATTTTGAAATAAAACAAAATTACACTTTAATTTTTTTCCATTTTATTTCTTGGTCAGAAGTGACAACTATTGCAGTGATATGAACTATCGAAAGAATCGCGATATTTTGACATTAGAAGCAATATGGCTGCCACAACATCTTAAACTTCTGGTAAGAAATTGTAATTTCTGTCATTAAAAAGCATCAGGTTCTAATCAAGATAGACTTATTTCTTTTTTCAAATTGAATAATTTGATATTTTGCATTTACAAAGACGGGCATATTAACTTCCTAATGATATTGACCCTAATGTGCTTTTGATTCATACAGTATCTCAGAAATACCACATGCGATGATTTTTCTTAAGGTTTTCCCTTCAAAGTAACACATTTGTACTCCCTATTAAAACCATGAACATGGAGGTGAAAATTGTGACTCAGGAGGTGGCTTATACGTGAGAAATTGTAAAATTCAACCATTTTAAGGCAATTTTATGGGTGCGGTTTATACGCGCGGGCGGCTTATATGCGAGTAAATACAGTACTTATTATTAACGGCTTAGCTGTCTTATTCCTAGATGAATTAGTGGACTGGTGAAAAAAAGAAAACTTTAAATTCTGTTAAAACATTTAGTGATACATTTTGAGTTTGGACTATGCGCAACTTTTCACCATCCTGTTTCCTGGATTATCTCTTAGAGATGTTGGTCATTCCATAAGTATATGTAATAAGCATTAATAAAAATGCTGCTGTACTTGCACATGAACTCATTTAGGAAATGTTGAAAGCTATTTCACCAAGCTTTTGCATGCAAGTGCTGCTCAATAAGCCAAAGTTTCGAAAGCATCACTTCCAGGTTCCTCTTTGCTTATACTTTGTATGAAACAACCTATTCTGCAATTTCACTATAGGTCCTGCTGAAACTTGAAGACACATGAGAGTAGACGATTTGAACACTTGAAGTACAAATAGATCCTTAAGATATTTTTGTTTAAAGGGTAAAACTGAAAAGTGGTTGTTTGTGTTACTCATTTGCAGATGGTGGACTGATAAAAGTGGGGTAGGGGGCGTCATTCAAAAACCTTGTGAATTGCTTATCATTTTCAATTAATAGAAGAAATGTCAGTGAAAAAAGGAGCATCCACCAATGTGTTGATATGTTTTGCTATATGACATGCCCCTTTACAAACATGTATTCATCAATTTTATGTTTATAAAACCTGAGGCCTATGATAAGAAAGCAATTCTCATCAGCATTATGGATTGAAAACATGGTGTATAAAAGTGTATTTAGTCACACAGTCAAAAATGTATGTACAGTAATACTTTGACATACCAGTGAGTGCCCTAACATACGAGAAATTTGAGATAGGAGTAAGATTCTGAGCAAATATTTGCCTTGAGATACGAGACAAATTTGAGACACGAGCATACGAGACAGCCAGGTGGCCGAGTACGCGAGAGGCTGCTTGTAATAACAGCGCACTGTCTTTCTCGCCGAATTTCCCTCTCAAAGATATCTACGAGCACTGGGGCGTACGTTAATCAGTGCATAATTAAGGGAAAACAATGGGTCCAAAGCAAGCCGATGCAATGAAGGGTAGTGAGAAGAAAATAGCTTATGATGGCAATCGATATTATGCACGAATAATCGAAAAACATGATTGGTGTACGCGTGACTCAGCACGCTCGCCAATACGAGAGAAGTACTTCCACAATATGTACCATCTTAAGCAGAAGGTTGATATGAAGGATATCAAGCCTTCCAAAGGACTAACCATTATTTCCAAGTGGCGCAGAGACATTCATAACGAGATGGAGGGCCTTATTTTTTATCCACATTAATATGGATAAAAGATAAACAGTTAGAGGGAGATAGCGTGACCGAGTGAATAATCTGCGAAAAAGCCAGTGGGTTCTTCATAGACTTTAAGGCAAAGCAAGCATCTGAAAAAAGACACCAGCTGAACCCTTCAAAGCGAGTCATGGCTGGTTCGATAATTTAAAAAAAAAAGACTGGACGAAACGAACACTCGTTTCTGAGGCATGGAGAAGCAGGAAGTACTGCCTTAAAACCTGTGGTGGAATACATTAACATATTTGCCTTGGTTATTGCACAAGAAGGTTTAAATTTAGTGTAACGTAAGATAAAAACAGCATGAATAGGTGTAATTACTGCCCGCCTGGGTTAGTACCAGTTCAGTTTTTTTCCTTGTTTTTTTGGTCATTGATGAGAGGAGAGGTGGTGTTGCATTGTTACTGTCTGTCAGCTTTTTCCTTTGAGGTTGGTACACTGGCAGACAAAAGGAAGGGGAACTGTGAGTTTCACTCTAGTTTAACCTGTTTAGCCAAAAGTCCAATGCCACTATTGTATAGTTCAATTAAGACCGTTGGTCGTTGTTACCAAGATTTTCCGTTACACAAGAGTTGTCAAATTCTGGTAAACAATAGGATTTAATGATGTCAACAAACGTGTACTGTATACCGCACATTACAAAGTTCGCTAACTGTGTCTGAATGTAGTGTTAAGATCCTGATGAATGACTTAAAAATGACCATTCTATTTTATGTATGGTTTCAAATTGTGTGTTGAAAAAAAGTAATATGTCTTGGTTAATTAGTTTTCAACCAACATTCCGTTCTCACTCAAACTCAGAATCTTATCGTTTTCTTTTGTACCCCATTAAGAGTACAATCTATTGGGTGATGATGAGCTTCACCACATCACATTTTGAACTTTGTAGTTGAAGGGGAAAACCTTGGTTACTATGGTGACCTCACTAACTTCATCAGTAAACCTGTTGTAAATTCTACACGTGTTTGTGTGTTTGGGTCTGCAGGGTGACCTGGCCAAGAAGAAAATCTACCCAACACTGTGGTAAGTAAACCTGAAACCTTGCTATTTTGCGTATCACTATGTTGCAGATAGTGATGATGTGTATAATACTAACATAAACAAGGACTTCTGCTACTTGTGAGTAACTCCTGAAGTCTTCTTCCAGGTGGTTGTTCAGAGATGGTCTTCTCCCCGAGAAAACATTTTTTATTGGCTTTGCTCGTTCTGACCTGACGGTTGACGATATCAGGACTTCCTGCATGCCATACCTCAAGGTATCAGTGCGCAAATGCATATCGATAAAAGTATTTTCTCATCAAAATAATAGTTTTACTTGCAATTTCACCTGATTTGCGCATTTGCCTAGGCGACAGACTCGGAAGCAGATCGTTTGTCAGTCTTCTTCAGCAGGAACTCTTACGTATGTGGAACATATGCAGATGGGGATTCCTTCAATAATCTCAATAAAGAAATCCTCACACTCCCTGAAGGATCAGAAGCAAATCGGCTCTTCTACCTGGCCCTGCCACCCACAGTTTATCACAATGTTACCAAGAACATCAAACAGCACTGTATGAGTGAAAGGTCAGTCTACATTTTTATGTTTGCTTGTGTAAGCAAAGAAAAACAAGACTTCAGTCTGTCCAAATATACAAAATGCTCGAAGCTCAGGTTTTAGATTGGATTAATAATGATACTTCTGTTCTTTGTAGTGGCTGGACCAGAGTTATTGTTGAGAAGCCATTTGGACATGACCTTCAGAGCTCTGAAGAGTTGTCCGCTCACCTCTCGTCCCTCTTCACTGAAGACCAAATCTACCGTATTGACCACTACCTAGGCAAAGAAATGGTGCAAAACCTTATGGTGCTCAGGTAAGCAATCAAATTTACCATTTGTAGTAAAGAGATTTTTTTTGTGTGTGTTTGTTTGTGTATGAATTTGAAAGTATTTAACTTGGGATGCTGAAACATGGGAAGAATTATAGTATAATAGTTAGCCCTATTTTTATTTTTGCTAAACCCTGTCAAAGTGGTACAGTGGTACCTCGACATACGGTCGTAATCCGTTCCGAGACTTTTTTTTTCCACGACAACGCACTCGTAAACGGAACAAACAAATTTAAATTAACTTGGATTAATATATACAGACACACTCAAACATACGTTTAATGTAACTTTACACAAAACTGAATTCTAATTTTGTTTTAATCTTTTAATTTTTTTTTTTTTTTTTTTTTTAACCTTCGTTCTGGCCGGGTTAGTTGTTTGCCACGCCTCCACCCTCACGTTCGCTATCGATGGGCTGTTTGCTGCTGTTCTACGTACCGTAATTACTCGAATATAACGCGCACTCGAAAATAACACGCAGGTAATTTTGGGCCAAAAAAATCTGGAAAAACGCAGTACTCGAATATAGTGCGCACCTAAAATTTCCCGCTGACGAAAATCAGAAATCTTACCTTTTTTTCTTCGTTTCACGATTGTTTTGTTCAAAACCGGATAGAGAAATCTTCAGGTACGAGCGTTTGAATTTTAGGGCAATAGATGATACACAGAGTGGACAAACATCATGTAGACATGTTATGTTGCAATACCTTTTAGACTTCCTTGAACATTGACTACATTTCAATTGACAATACCATGTTTTAATTCAAATATCTATTGTCATTCTCAAACAAGAAAAGGAACATACAAATTGAATAAATAAATGATTTGAAGATATGCACAATGGGAAAGACTATCACATGTAACAAGGGAATGTACTGCCCCCCGCTGGACATATTTCTAAATACAAGTACGTACTACACTACAATGTAGTATTCTACTTTCCAGCTTATTAATGCAGGATTGTGATGTTTGTGAGGCTTGACGATCTTTAATATGCGTGTATTTTGAATTCAAAGTTGGAAATTGCACAATGTCCGTGCGTCAGAGTGAGTTTGACAATGCTTTTTTCGATCGAAAATTTGTAATTTATTTTAGTTATTGATTATAACACGCACCCCCAACTATTGGAATTAATTATATAGCAAAAATATGCGTGTTATATTCGAGTAATTACGGTATTCCCTTCAAAATATTCCGAAAATGATGCACACAAATGTCCTCACAATAGGATAACGCACGACCTCTTGCCAACGAGAAGTAGTCTTGTAATATTAGCGATCGCTCCGCTGCTCATAAGAACATCAGTGGCTCTCAACTCCCCCTTTGCAATATCTCTGGTCGCAACCGCTTTTAACGGCGCCTATGAGAGAGAGTTGCGACCAGAAATATTACAAAGATGGAATTGCGAGCCAGTGCCGCTGATGTTCCTATGAGCAGCGAACGAGAAGTAATATAATACTCCTCGTATTCGATAATAATAACAGGAAATGCAACAGCTGAGCTTACCCACGTATTGATTGTGGGTAATGAAGTTTTATTCTGAGAAAGTGCCATTGCCTATTGGCGTTGTGTGCACGAGTATACTTCATTACCCAGAAACCACTCTTTTTTCATGGGCGTTGTGCGTTTCCTGGTCGAAACTTGTCTGAATAATTCGATCGGTGCTCGTAGATATCTGTTATACACGAAAGAGATGCGGCAAAAAAAGACGCTACAATGATAAACAGCATCTCATGTCATGGCCACCTTGCTTAGTCGCATCTCGAAATTTTAATTGTATCGCGAGTAAATTATTCGATCGAAATTTTCGTCGTACCACGAGCATGTCGTATGACGAGCTGTCGTATCACGAGGTACGAATGTATTGAGTAAACCATAATTCCCTTATTGTGGTTTATAAAAAAATATATAAATGTTGATATGACAAAAAATGACCACATCAAAATGGATTAATCTCCACATATAATTTATTAAGAAATATATTAAGGATTGTTACAACTTATGTTGATGTATATTATAGAATGTACAATTCAACTTTATTTGTATAGCAGCAGTGAAACAGAGGGTTAGGGTGTTATATTTGCGTTGGTGCTGGTGTGTGTTTATTACAAATAAAGGGCGACGAATTGAAGCATAGCAGAGCAGTTACAACAACATCAAAGCCCTCGACTTAATGATGCGCTGTGACAGCGCATGAGACGGAAGGCAGTAGAGACAGGAGAGGCGCGGCTACATCCGGGCCGAAATAACCCAGTTTTAAAATGATTTCCTCATATCGATCGGTTGGATTAAAATAAGGTCCGCTACCGATATACGTCAAATGTCCAAATATTATCCTCGATAATTGGTCGATCTATATTATGTATTTGTTGTCAAATCATGGATTAAATTTAAATTGCTGCTCTCTCCGTTGACTGCCGGGGTCACCCAGTAAACGACATCATTTAACAAAGTAGCTAGTTATGAGCAGCTGTGTCTTTGTAATGGAGAACACTATATTTGATGTTCTTACAGATTTGGAAACCGCATCTTTGGACCAATTTGGAACAGGGACAGCGTGGCCTGTGTTGTCCTCACATTTAAGGAACCGTTTGGCACTCAGGGAAGAGGAGGCTACTTTGATGACTTCGGAATAATCCGGTGAGAGGGCAGTGCTAAGAGAGTGGTGGGCAAGAAATAATTTGCAGAAAATTATTGCAATACATTTCCATAAATATATTTTCATTTGAGCTTTTGCAATATAAATATATTTTTTATGTTGACAAATTATCAATTATTTAGTCGCCAAACCAAAATTATTTGCAGTAATTTTCCTCCGCCATTCTCTGTAGCCTGCGAGAAATTTGCAAAGGAATGCGTGCAGAAAAACACAAAAGACACGCACCTGCACGCTTGCACGCACATAGTAGGCATTTCTCCATGCGTTCAAAGTCAAATGCTGAGTGTGTACAGTGCACGCACACACCAGCGTGCATAATCCGCTTGATCGCAAGGTGCCTAATTATTGGACGGGACACGTTAGACTAGTTGATTGGCTCAACGCACGCATTGTATTTTTTCTGCATGGCTTTACTTGTTTTTGACGACCCTAGGCACAGAATGTTCCCCGAGTGCTTGGAAATGCAACTTTATTTACACACTAATGCCAATTTTTGGGATCGTGAATTTGTCTCCCGTATCGTTTCATCAATTGCTCATTCGAAAGGCCCCTGTTAGGTTCACCAATAGTCATTCCCAAATGCACGCACAAATAAAGAGACAAGACAATCTTCTGGGTTTTCTTCAAGGGGGAATCGAACCTTACAGGTCTCTGTCCAGGTTCGTTCTGGCGTCACACGCATCTTTTCCCTGTTTATTAGCTTCAAGGACCCTAGTTACAATGGATGTCTCAGCTCTCAAGGAAGGGGTGGGAAACAGGACTGAGACGTCAAATAGTCAAGGACCCTAGTTTCAATATACGTATTAGCTCTCAAAACAAAGGAAGGTCATGTAGAGCTGAAGGTTCTTCTCCACATTCCAGCAGTCCAAGAGGATTCGACCTTCCTGTTGTTTGGTCTAACTAAGGAGCAAAGCATTTACATCGTTGCAAGCAGATGTACTAGAATAACTTTTCTAATGTAAATAAAGCAAAGCGTTCTTCATTGCGAGCAAATATATAATAAATGTAAGACTAATACCCTTTATGAGTGAATTGATTTTATGTTGTAAATCCACAATCTAAATCCAAAAAACCAATTTTTTAAAATGATTTGGGATGGTAACTTTGGGACTGCCATCTTGACCGCTTGGACGCGGTATGGGAATTATTTAATGGTTAGTTGGCAGACTATGGCTGTCAGAATCTCATCTCATCTCATTTTCTGAAGCTCTTTATCCACATTAGGGTCGTGGAGAGTGCTGGTGCCTATCCCAGCTGACTCCAGGGCAGAGGCGGGGGACACCCTGAATCGGTGACCAGCCGATGGCAGGGCACAAGGAGACGGACAAGCATGCACACTCACACCCATACCTAGGGGAAATTTAGAGTGGAAGGAAACCGGAGTACCTGGAAAAAACCCACGCAGGCACAGCGAGAACATGCAAACTCCACATAGGTGGACCGACCTGGATTTGAACCCAGGACCCCAGAGCAGTGAGGCTGACGTGCTAACTAATCGAGCTGCCGTGCCACCCGAGTCAAAATATATTGCAATCGTTTTTTAAATTATTGCTTTTATTGCTGAAAATTAAATTAATTATTTTTTTTAGGCCAAAATGGCAAGACAAATTAATTTTTGGCACAAAAATGATTTTTCCCTGGAGGGTACCAGTAGAATCCATTTGATCCTTACTTGAAGATAATGCTGATGACGGTCACATGATCAGCTCTCATCATAATCGGCGTGATCATGTGCTACCTTGATGGGCGTCACATTTTCCCCTCTGTAATCTGTTTTTTGTTCTACCGAATAGAGATGTCATGCAGAACCACTTGCTCCAGTTGCTGTCTCTGGTTGCGATGGAAAAGCCAGCCTCCACCAGCTCTGATGATGTCAGGGACGAAAAGGTACAAAAAATATATATATATAAAAAAATAACGCCTTTCATCATGCTGTTCTTCTTGAAGGTCAAAGTGCTGAAATGCATCAATCCGGTGTTGATGTCAGATGTGGTGCTGGGTCAGTATGTTGGTGACCCAGAGGGTGAAGGCGAGGCCAAATTGGGTTACCTTGATGATCCCACAGTTCCCAAAGGATCCACACAGTCAACATTTGTCACAGCAGTGCTCTATGTGCACAATGAGCGCTGGGATGGTAAAACTGAGTAACCCTTTGGAAAATATCCAAAACACCCTCTCTGTTGCTTCCACTTATTCCGGCCAACAGTAAAATGGAACCTGATTTGTCCCCAGGCGTTCCTTTCATTCTCCGCTGTGGAAAAGCCCTAAATGAGAGGAAGGCTGAGGTGCGGCTGCAATTCACAGATGTCCCTGGGGATATTTTTGGAAATCAGTGTCGCCGAAATGAGCTGGTGGTCCGCGTGCAACCCAATGAAGCTGTTTATGCCAAGATGATGAGCAAGAAACCAGGCGTGTACTTCTGCCCTGAGGAAACGGAGCTG
Organism: Stigmatopora argus; assembly: GCF_051989625.1. Lineage (NCBI taxonomy): Eukaryota > Metazoa > Chordata > Actinopteri > Syngnathiformes > Syngnathidae > Stigmatopora > Stigmatopora argus. Next base: position 3,788,079 of record NC_135387.1, on the reverse strand, counting down.
GACCTTACCTACAAGAGCCGATATAAGGTATGTAGTTGGTTTGTTATGTTGCATGTATTCTCACTGCCGATGAAAGGTTTTCTTTCCAAGCATTACAAACTAGTGCTCTCTTCAAAATATCATTATTTTCACAGGATGTGAAGCTACCAGATGCCTATGAACGTCTCATTCTGGACGTCTTCTGTGGGAGTCAGATGCACTTTGTACGCAGGTTTGTAGGAGCCATTACTACTTGAAAAGTGGTCCTGCATTTACCTATTGTAGTCACCAATGGTTCAGTTTTAGTGGGGCTTTACAAAATACTGTCAATTACAGGTGCAATTATTCATGCATATTAATGACCAGGAATGTTTGTGACCAAATGCTAGCGAGCTTCTGTGGCTAACTGACTCCATATTCAATCTACGGCCAAGATCAGTGATATTTTGTCAGAGGTGGCGACGAGTTAGACGCAAAGAGCAATATTTTTAAACTGTGAGCGTCAAAGAGCCACACCTTACGTCAGAAGCATCATAAAAAAATCCAATCTGACAAATTATTTTCTCATCTCATTTTCTGAACCGCTTTATCCTCACTAGGGTCGCGGGGGGTGCTGGAGCCTATCCCGGCTGACTTCGGGCCAGAGGTGGGCGAGACCCTGAATTGGTGGCCAAACAATCGCAGGGCACAAGGAGAAAAACAACCATTCACGCTCACACGCATACCTAGGGGCAATTTAGAGTGGAAGGAAACCAGAGTACCTGGAAAAAACCCATGCAGGCCCGTGTAGAACATGCAAACTCCATACAGATGGACCGACCTGGATTTGAACCCAGGTCTCCCACTGTGAGCCCGAGACGCTTACACTCACCCGCTGGGCTGCCCTACAAATTCTTTTAAAAAAATGTAATGTATTATTTGTTTTTAATGGGCTCTAATTAATTTGTTTGTTTTAAGAGAGAATAAAAATAAGAGAAACATGAAATGAGAGAAACAGCCACAGTATATACAAAATATAAGAAGCAAAGACCCACATGCGGCTGAAATTGGCCCCGATTGAGCACACACCTTTACAAATTAAACATTCTATTCTAGTGATTCTTAAATATTTTACACTTGCCACTTCAGAGAACACCTGGCTCCTACCACCATGTGGGTAGATGAACATTAAATTACTGGCTGCCATTGACAGCAATAGGCATCCAATCCATTTTTACTGGAAGGGCCTGGCAGTAAAAATTTCAAAATTCATTCATTCATTTTCTATAACACTTATTCTCTCAAGGGTCATGGGGGGTGCTTGAGCCTATCCCAGCAGACAAAGGGGATTAGGCAGGGAACACACTGAATTGGTGCCCAGCCAAGTGCAGTGCACATTTAGTGTGTTCAACCAGCCTACCGAGCATGTTTTTAGGATGTGGGAAGAAACTTGTGTACCCAGATAAAACCCACACAAGCCCGGGGAGAAAACTCCACACAGAAAAGTCCAAACCTTGGGATGGAACCCTCGATCTCAGAACTGTGAGGCCACCGCGCTAAACACTCGCCCTTCGACCCACTTTGTTCGTGAATATGAGAAAAGAAACATCTTTTTAAACATTTAAAGTGACTCTTTTGTAGATTAGGTTGAATACAACTAAACTGTCCAGTATTCATGTGGTATGTGGATTTAAGGGTTGCACTATATAGTCATTCTTTTGCGCGCCACTAGGAGGAGGCTGCGTACCATAACTTGGGAACCAGTGTTTACTCTGATTTTACGTAATGCTCTTTACAGTGATGAATTAAAAGAAGCCTGGAGGATCTTTACTCCGCTCCTTCACCAAATAGATCAAGATAAACCAAAGCCTATTCCTTACAAATTTGGAAGGTAAGTGAGAGTTTATTTCTTCAATTGACAGAAAAAGATACAAACACATTCATTGTCCCCCCCCTTAATCTGCCCTCAATCTAGCCGGGGCCCAGCAGAAGCAGACGAGCTTGTAAAGAAAGTTGGATTCCGCTATGAAGGCACTTACAAATGGGTAAACCCCAACAAACTTTGAGTTGTGCTACTATTTGGGATTAAGATGGGTAGGATAGTCTGGTGGGGTGTAACACAGTGGGTGGGTGAGTCACGCTATGTTCCAATATGGTCTACAAAGTAAAGCATATCCATGCTGAGACTCAAGTGATCATATCTCAGGTAAATAGGTTATTCCTCTGAGACACTTTATCAGATATTCAAAAGGATGATGAATTTAACCAAGTTGATCCTATGACTTAATCCCACTATGTGGTTTTTTTTTTTTATTTGTATTTTTTTTAAATATTGATTCACTTGTGGGCAACAGTTAACTTAGTTTGGAAACAAAACAAATCTGAATATTTAGTCCATAACCTCTATTACCTAGTCAACTGCTATACTGAGCTGAGTGTTGTACTGTACCAAAAAGATGGCAACTATAACTGCAGAGTGAAGCATGGGAAGTACTGTGCACAAGCAAAACCCTATTATAGTGATTGTAATACCACAAAGCTATTCATTTAGTTTGTCGCATTTTAACACTTGTTGCCTGCTCTGTCTGTTACCAGTGTAAATTGACATAGAGGTAAATGCTGATATTTGATCTTTGCAGCATTTATGTTGGAATTAGGATGAGATGGTAAAAAAACTCTTGCATTGCCTCCTCTGATCACATTCCAGTTTGTTCACATTGTTACTTAATTTACACAGGCTCATTCCATATTTTAGAAAGATGCAGTCTACACATCAGCTCAGAATGTTCTTTAACGACCAACTGTGCACTTCTCTGCACAATCATGTCATGCTAGCAATATTATTTTAAATCATTTAATAAACTAATTTGCTTTATAGTTTAATGGTAGAAGTTCTTTACTGAAGTACTGCTGTATTTTCAGATATTGTTATAAATGCACAGCTTTCACATCTATTATTCCTTTAAATAATTTCATCTTGATCTTGTTTGAACATATATTTTTTAGTGCTGTATGATATAAAAAAATTCAACCAATGTCTACATGGCAGTTTATTCACACAAATGACGTGTCATTTAAAAAAAAATGCAAGCTGTTAGTAATGTTAACAAATGAATGGACATTTTAGGAACACATTGTATTTGCTTTGTACAAATAGATGCACTTGGCAACACTTTAGAATTCATACATAAGGCACTTGTTTAAAAATAGTTGCAATGCATAGGTACCAGTAATACAAAGTCTTGAAATGATTTGAGAACACAAAGCTAGTAAGACATTAAGCAGGGTTACATTTTGATAAAATGACTTTCAGCAATGGACAGCATTATTTACGCCATCACAGCCAATTACTTTGGTAAAACCTGTCCATATCTCAGAAAGGTTCTACAATGTTACCTTAATAGCTGTCATTGACAGCAATAGATGTCCAATCCATTTGACTGGAAAGTGGATAGTAATTAGTTTGGTGCAAGCACCCCCCCAAAGGTAAAAATGGATTGGGTATCCATAACTGTCAATGGTACAATGATTCAATAAAATATTTCAAGCTTCATCATGATTCATAAAATAACAACGCACTTTAAGGACAGGATGATTTAGGACAAAATGGTTGACTTCAACACATAAGTGATATGTAGAATCTCCATGGAGTGGGTGCCAAGGCTGCAGATTTTCTTGACAGCAGTGGAGTGGCAGTTCGCCTCGGATTTTGGATGAGTAACGAGGTGGGTAACGTTATCCATGTAGAAGGCACTTGTTGAGTCTGTTAGCATTTTACATGTGCTCGGGATGGTTTTGCAAGCAGCTGATGAACTCTGTGACTGGATGGCCCTGGTAGCAGATCTGATAGACAGCATTGAACAGGGGGAACCTGGTAAAAGGAACATTTTGCAGTAAGTGTACTCTATTGACCAATTTTTTTTTTGTCATTCCGTAATTGAAGGACATTTTTAAGTACAGTGGTACCTCGTCATACGACCGCTCGTCTTACGGGGGAAATTTCGATCGAATAATTCGCCCGTTATGCGGTCAAAATTTCGTGATGCGACCAAGCCAGGTCTTTTTTTGCATATCTTTCGTGTATAACAATATTTACGAGCACGGAACGATTAATTCAAACAAGTTCCTCCTCGGACCAGGAAACGCACAACGCGCATGCAAAAAGGCTTTTTGGGTAATGAAGTATACTCCTGCACAAAACACCCATAGGCAATGGCAACCTTTCTCAGAATAAAACTTCATTACCCACAATCAATACGTGGGAAGCTCAGCTATGTCATTTCCTGTTATTCTTTCTTAGGAAAGGTCCCGCCATCGTTCCTTAAAGACTATTTCTCGTTGGCAAGTGGTCATGCGTTATCCTATTGTGAGGACATGTGTGCATCATTTTGGGAATATTTTGAAGGCAATACCACAGCAAACAGTCCATCGATAGCGAACGTGAGGGCGGGGGCTTGGCAAACCGCCAACCCGAAAAACGAAGGTAACAAAAGATTACAACAAAATTAGAATTCAGTTTTGTGTAAAGTTACATTAAACGTATGTTTGAGTGTCTGTATATATTAATCCAAGTTAATTTAAATTTGTTTGTTCCGTTTACGAGTGCGTTGTCGTGGGAAAAAAAAAGAACCCAACCCCCCACGCCCCCAAACGTCTCTGTCTCCCGTCGGCGAAATCTGCCCAATTTTAGTTAGATTAAACACATTTTATTACTATTAAACCACTCGTTATGTGTTACTTTGTTAATAGATGGCGAATTAGAAGAAATAAAACATTTTTTCCAATCCAATATCCTGTTTTGGGTGTTTTTTCAGAGGGCTGGAACGAATTAATTTGTTTTCCATTCATTTCAATGGGAAACGTCCGCTCGAGTTACGAGAACCTCGTCATACGATCTCAGTCTCGGAACGGATTACGCTCGTATGTCGAGGTACCACTGTAATACAAATACTAAAACTTTTTAGGGAAATGTATTTGCACTGAATCAAAAAAGGAACAAAATGCTTTACATTTTTAAGACTAGATAAGTAAATCAGAAGTGCCTTCAGGATAGGCAATTTTACCAAAGACTAGTTGACTAGCTTTTGCTCACGAGAAGAAACTAGCATTAGTACAGATTTGCAACCCTTTTACTGTGATTGTGCCAAATATAAAAAATACATTTTTTTAGCCTTTGATAGTTTAGTTCAAGCAGTATCTGTTACTGGTGTACCGGAAAACCAGAGAAAGAAGGATTATTTGTTGAAAATTTTGAAGGCAAAATGTCCTCCGATTCTGCGTATTTGTTCCTAGGCTTACTTGTCAACCAAGTTTTTGTGCTTGAGGATGAGATAGACCTCTGCTGCAGTTGCGGGTCCTTGGAGCTTCTGACCATTCAGCATCTCCTTCTCCAGCGTCTCAATGGACTGAACAAGGGACAAAACACAATGGAAAAATGTTGCCAAAGTTCGAAGTATCTCAAGCACGTATTCCTCCCACTCACCTTCCCTGTCTTTGCAAAGGCTTCGGCTACCTTGCGATTGCGGCCACCGTAGCAGGTTGTGATGAGATCAGCGACACCGCAGCTTTCAAGAAAGGTTGCCGAGGACACAGTCCCGGCGGTGCAGAAAATGCGGGCAAAAGCAATCATCTCCATCAGACCTAACCGGATCACTGCTGCCTTTGTGTTGTCTCCAAAACCCAGTCCATCACAAAAACCTGCTCCGACTGCAACAATGTTCTATAAAATTGGGGAGAATATTGTATGACAATTCACTGTAATATCCAAGAGAGAGATTGCATCTATATTTCTGCCTATTGAGTTGAGTCCACATTCACAAAACAAAACATTCCTTTGTTTTTTTTTTGTTTTTTTGTTTTTGTGAGCTTGCATTTTTTAGTTTAAAAAAAAAAACACACTTTCAAAGCGCCACAGATTTCCACCACATCATGCTCCTGCACGACAGTCACACGGAAGTTGCTGGTCTGCATGAGCTCCTTTAAAAGAGCCCCGTGGTTTTCATTTTTGCATCCTGAAAAATAAAAGAAATACACAATCCACAATTTCTGACAAATATGGCATACTTTTCTTTGTTCCCCCTCAACTATGGATCGGTTTTAAATACCATATTATGTTGGCTGTCAAGAAATGTGGAGATGTAATACCAAACAAACCAGCTGTTATTTAACAAGAAAGAATAAACCACATGCCATACAATAGCAAAGCGCTAAATATAGAACCTTCACTGAAAATACAATTTTCTTCATGTAACTTGAAATGAAATGAAAACAGCTTTCTGATTTGTCTTTCTGAATGAAACAGCTTGAATAGCTGCTCTTAAATTGCAGCTTTAGGCTGTTACCTGAAAATTTTTTCACTCTAAAAAGGCCAATCAATCTGAACACAAACGCTATTTAGAATGCATTATAAAACTGAGAGGTAATAATAACTGTACATTCTGTACATTACAGGGTGGGATGCAAAAACACAATTCAATTCAATAACAGTATACTAACAGTTTATAATTTTTTACTTAATTTACATTAGGTGGACTGAGGGACAAACCTGCAACTGTGGTGCATTTTGAAGTTTGTCATGTCTGTACTGGCTGGACATTGGCAAAATATAAGTTGGGTGAGACAAAAGCTAAGTAAGATTTACCGATGGTGGTCTCGCAAAACTTTTCGTCTGCTACTTCGTTGGCAATGTTGGCCCCCATCAGAACACTCATTGCAATGCCGAGCTTCTCTTGGATCACATCAGAAATGAGTTTTAGTCCATTGGGCCCCTCGTCAACTCCCTAGGAAAAAAAAAAATCACAACGCATAATTGTTAAGTATTCACAGTGCAGAAAAGTATTGCAGTGGATGTAATAGTTTATGGCTCTTTAGAGTATAATGTTCATTTACTGCAAAATCTAACCTTGATTAAAGAAATGCCTAGTGCGTCAGTCTTTATCTTGCCCTTCATGGTGTCACAGGCTTTCCCAATAAATTGGTGCGGGATGACAAACACCAGAATGTCTGCATCACAAGATGCCTCCACCAAGTCTGGAACTGCCAGCTGAGGAGAAACGACAGAATCAAATGAAGTATGAGTTATACACTGATGAAATTACTGTACATTTGATATAATTTCCTACAATATTTGAGGGTGTACTGAGACAAAGAAAGCCTGAGAAAACAATGAACAACGTGAAAAGCACAATCCACCAACCAATGACGGATTAGCAAAAAGGGCAAAGCAATATGCTGCAAATGTTTAGGAAATAATGAGAAAGCAACATTCATACATACCACATTTGCTGGTAGCTTATGCCCAGGAAGGTACTTGACATTCTCATGGTCAGAGTTGATAATTTCAGTCAGTTTGTGCCCGTTCACCATCTCCTCAAACACCCACATTTTTACCATGCTGTCAAATTTGGAATTCTGAGCAGCATTGGCACCCACTATCTTGGCAATGGCAGAGCCCCTGTATTGTTTACAAGTTACAGTTAGTTTTAGACTTGGCCAAAATATGTTGTTCAACATAAAATTCAGTTTGTGTGTCGGATGGAAGACACTCATTGACTGTGTTGAAAGAGGAAAGGAAGAGGAGAGGGAGGGGGGGGAACGCGCTTGTAACAAAAACATAAACTTTAAATTTAACTTGAATGAACTTGGATTACGATACACACTTAAATGGGTGTAACTTTGTTGCTATAACCGAGGCAAAGGTGCTAATGTATTCCACCACCGCTTTCGAATCGGAACTTCCTGCTTCCCCGTGTCTCGCAACCGAGTGTATTCCCCCCAGTTCGTTTTTTAAAATTATCAAAGCAGCCACGACTCCCTTTGAAGGGTTCAGATGGTGTCTTTTTCAGATGCTTGCTTTGCTTTAAAGTCTATGTAGAACCCACTGTCTTTTTTGCAGATTATCAACTCGGTCATAAGCAGCCTCTTGCATACTAGGGAACCGACTCTCATATGCTTGCATCTCAAATTTCTCATATGTTCGGATAATTGTATATCAAGGAATTACTGTATTGCCAGATATGGTTTGTACCGGTCTAAATTCATGATTGTGTCATAGGTCATGAACAGAACAAATTGAATGATACTTGCTGTTGGAATCAGGATCAAGTAAAAAAAATGTTTTGTCCAAAAACTATTCAGTTTATTTCATAAAGTAAATCATTAAAAAAATATTACAATTAGAGCTACAAAGACTAATTGATTGATTGATCTAGTAATATGACTAGAAAGTAGCTTCAAAATGTCAGGGTTTACCCCGCCTGGTGCCTGTAGTTAGCTGGGATAGGCTCCAGCACCCCCCACGACCGTTGTGGGGATAAGCGGTTCAGAAAATGAATGAATGAATGAATCGTGCCACATTTTGAGACGCCCATGAGCATAGTGATGGAGGACCAAGGCTGCTAAAACGGAATACAAATGAATACATTACGGTGAAAATAAAAATGACTACAAATACAATAAAAAATGAGACAAAAAAATAAATCCCCAAATAAATATGGAATTAAATACATTTAAATAAAAGGAAAAAAGGAAAATAACTATAGTATAAAAATAAGTTACAAAATTAAAAATACAAAAATATGTACATTTAATTTAATATGTGAGCACAGGAAGAGTCTTTAGAATCTTCGCCTCAAAGTTCAAAGATCAAGAGTGCTTTCAACCATGCTGTGTGGAGTTTGCATGTTTTCCCTCTGCCTGTGTGGGTTTTCTCCCGTTTTCTTCCTACTAAAAAAAACCCTAAAAAAACCAAAGAACACATACATAGTAGGCTGGTTGACCACTTTAAATTGTCCCTATTTTTTGTACCCTGCGATTGGCTGGCAACCAATTGAGGGGGTCTTCCGCATACTGCCTTGCGACCCTAGTGAAGTGGTTTTCTCAGGGTTTTTTTATATATATTGGGAGTTCCTAAACCAATGGAAGGGTTTTGCATTCTTCTGATTTTTATTTTCATTTTTTTATTTTAAAGGTCAGACTGTTTTTAGTAGTAATTTATTTTAGGGGTTGTTTTTTTACATTTCCTTTTTCCAACTCTGTTTTTTTAGTAATTTTTTATTGGGTTGTTTTTTTCAACAACAACAAAATCCCCTCTCCCCTTCATTTTTCTTTTTTTTTTTTTTCTCCTGAGCCTGCATATTTCAATGGGCTTTTTGCCTGAACAAATGTATATGCACAAGTTGCCTACGTAAGGTTGACAAACTCATAACAACCCCATCAATGTGATAAAAGACTGGGCTATTTCCCAGTGTCATAGCCCCATATGAAAATAAAACTTGATTGCGCGAAATAGATTGCAGATCTGCCAAATGTCAAAAATCATATTTTGTGGTGGGTAAAGAGAATTTTCAGATTTTGTGACCCTTTTTCCTTGTTGCATTCACCAGGGTACATGTACACAAATAAAGCTCAAAATTATCTAATTTTCGAATGCTTTCAAATAGTTTCCTTTTTTAAATATTTAATTCTTGCTAAGAAATATAAACAGCAATAAATTATTACTCACGTTTTCGTATTGTAGACATAGCTAACGTCTACACTGCATGAAACCACTGGTGAGAAAGCACACCACCAAAGGATGTGAGCACACTACTACTTAACTTTCAAAATAATTGTATATGTTTTGACAATGTCCAAAATACAAAACAGATTCAGAACATGACATTGCGCTTCAAAATTACACATCATGCCAAGTTAAAATGGCGAGCCAAAAATGAAAACTTCCAACATTTTCATTTTTTCTATGTAAATTGATGAAAGAAAAAAAACAGTATGAAAGACTCCTCTTTAACAAGCTGTCAAGTTTAAAGAGAGACTAAAATATATTCAAAAAACAATTTCAAAGATAAATTAACCCTAGAATGGTAACCCTCTATTTTAGGGGTTACCTTTAACGCTTCTGAAAGAGGGTTACCGGGGAAAAAATGGGTACCCTTCATTGCACCGTCTTGCTTAGGTCCCATTTTTCCCCCGGTAACCATGGTAACCTTCTATTTCAGAAGCGTGAAAGGTAACCCCTGAAATAGAGGCTTACCATTCTAGGGTTAAAAAACAGAGTTGGAAAAAAAAAGTAATTCAAAAACAACTTCAGAAGATACTCGGAAAAAACAGAGTTGCAAAAAACAATTACAGTAATCCCTCGAATATCGCGTCTTCATTTATCGCAAATTCACTACTTTGCAATTTTTTTCCGCTATTTAATTATTAAAAATAAAAACAAATGTTTAAAATTCAAAAAAATGTGAAAATCCACACTGAAACTTGTAAGCAAAGGCCACTTTTTCAACTATGACTCAGTACTGAGGACATTTTTTTTAAGTTCATAAAAAAAGTTGAAAAAAAATCGAAAAACAACCCTCAAAATAATTAATCGGAAAAACAGAAAGTTGAAAAAAAATATTTAAATAAAAACAACAACAATAAAAAAAGTGAGTTGATTTATGCATTTATTTATTTTTATTCATTTCCACATATATTTTTGTAGGCAGGTTATTTTTTTTACCTTTTTATTTGTTGTATTGTATATTTACTTTTTTTAAAAACTTTTGTTTATATATTCATTTCCATTTTTATTTTTGCATTTATTTAATCTCATTTCTTATTTTTGTATTTCTAATCGTTTTTATTTTCAATTTCATGTACAGTGGTACCTCGACGTAAGAGCATCCCGACATACGAGCATTTCGAGATAAGAGTAAAATTTCGAGCAAATAATTATCTCTAGATACGAGTAAAAATTTCGAGACACGAGAAACCCAGGTGGCCAAGACATGAGAGGCTGTTTATCATTGTAGCGCACTGTTTTTTTTTCCACATCTCTTTCGTGTATAACAGATATCTACGAGCACTGGGGGGAGCGTTGCATTTTTTCAGTTTTTTTCCGTCACTCAGCGCGAATGTCGGACCGATCGCTAATACGAGCAGTATATATTACTTCTCGTTGGCTGCTCATAAGAACATCAGGGGCACTGGCTCTCTCCCTCTCAACTCCTCGTGTAATATCTCTGGTCGGAACTACCTCTTTGTAATGTCTCTGCGAGCACTAAGCGGAGCAGTGCATTTTTCAGTGTTTTTTCCCCCCTTAGCCTGTTAGCTCCCGTTAGCGGAGCGATCGCTAATTCAAGACAACTTCTCTTTGGCAAGTGGTCGTGCGTTATCCTATTGTGAGGACATTTGTGTGCATCATTTTCGGAATATTTTGAAGGGAATACAACAGCAAACAGCCCATCGATAGCGAACGTGAGAGTGGAGGCGGGGCAAACAGCTAACCCGGCCAGGAAAAGGTATAAAAAATGTAAAACAAAATTAGAATTAAGTTTAGTGTAAGGTTAGATTAAATTTATTTTTGAGTGTGTCTGCATCGTAATCCAAGTTTGTTTAAATTTGTTTATGTTATATTACGATTCACCGGTGCAAAAAAGTCGACCCCGCTCGGGCCCCCCCTCCCTCCATGTCCCTCCGTCTCTACCCTCTGCAAAATCCGTCTAATTTTAGTTCTATTAAACACATTTTAGTAATATTAAACCAATAGTTATGTGTCACTTTGTTAATAGATGGCGATTAGAATAAATAAAACATTTTTTTCCAATCCAATATCCTGTTTTTGGTGTTTCTTCAGAGGGTTGGAACAAATTAATTTGTTTTTAGTTCATTTCAATGGGAAACGTTCGTTCCAGTTACGAGAATATCGACATACGAGCCCAGTCCCGGAACTAATTAAGCTTGTATCTCGTGGTACCACTGTATCAATATTTAATTTTGGCAGCTTTAATTGGATTGGATAACTTTATTCATCCCGTATTCGGGAAATTTCATTGTGGCAGTAGCAAGAGGGTGATTATACAGAACAACAAAGCAAACGCACAAAGCAAATCAAAGTAAATGGGATCATTAAGAATCACCAATTATTATTATGACAACTTTTCCCATTTCAAGTAGGAGGCTGTGCTAGTTTCGACATTCATGAGGTTTGAAAAGTGAATATTTATTTCTCTGGTGGACCGGTGGTTGTTGACTGCTGCTTTAGTATGAAATTATACATAAAATAATAATATGCGAGAAAATACGGTAACTCATTCAGTGCCTTTTACAGGGACTGACAGGAAATCTATTTGAACTCAGTGGGCTGGCGTTGAATGAACATTTTTCAATGCCATTGACAAGGATAGACATCCAATCTATTTTGAGTGCAGGTAAAAAAGCCATTCCAACTGAGGAAGGTTGTTAACCTGTTTCCTTACTTTAAGTGTTACAAGAGGTCATTTTACCAACTTATAGTGCAGTCAATGTAGTTTTTACAGCAATTCTGATTCAACCGTCACTACTTGCCTGCTTTTGTGGGGCACACATGATATACCCAAGATACCTGTGGTCTAGTCTATCATTTGGTAGAGTTCATGTTTGCATAATCATAAAAGACATTATTCTGTATGCCTCAGATCAAAATGTTCTTTTGAAATCTTCTGGTATTCTTGGCTAAGTAATATTTAAATACCACAGAACATAATATACCTAAGATACCTTGGTCTGATCAATCATTTGGTATACTTCATGTTCACAAAATCATCTCATCTCATTTTCTGAACCACTTTATCCTCATTAGGGTTGCGGGGGGTACTGGAGCCTATCCCAGCTGACTTCGGGACAGAGGCAGGGGACACCCTGAATTGCTGGCCAGTCAATCGCAGGGCACAAGGAGACGGACAACCATGCACTCTCACACCCATACCTAGGGGCAATTTAGTGTCCAATAAGCCTAACATGCATGTCTTTGGAATGTGGGAGGAAAGCAGAGTACTCAGAGAAAACCCACACAGGCCTGGGAAGAGAATGCAAACTCCAAACAGGTGGACTGACCTGGATTTGAACCAAGGACTCCCACTGTGAGGCCGACACGCTTCCCTCGGGCCACCCCTCACATAATTATAAAAGACCATATTCCCTATGCCTCAGATCAAAATCTTCTGGTATTCTGGGCTAAGTAATAAATAAATACTACACAACATGATATATCTGATACCTATGGTCTGATATTTCATTTGATAATCTTCATGTTTACATAATCATAAAAGATAATATTCCCTATGCCTTAGATCAAAATCTTTTGAAATTTTCTGATATTCTTGGCAAAGTAATAAATAAATAAACGAAGCCCAACATCAATTTTAGAATATTTAATAGAACTTACAGGAAACTTGTTTGTAATGCATTTATTTTTTGGGCAACAATTGTCCGACGGCATACGACGTCACCAATCTTTTTCAAGACAGACACACTACAGTCCTACCAAAAGCGAGCCCTTCATAATACACTTCTCTCCGGCATTTCGCCACAAACAGCACGACATGCCTTGCACGTTGCTATTCTATACGCATCAAGTAAAACAAGACAGAGCCCAGAAAGCGAACGGTCAGAAAAGAAGCACCTGACTAGCTAGCTGTAGGCACTGGCGACCGGTGCGTGCTGGTGCTAATTAGGCTAGCAACCGTAGCAACGGGGACCACAGAAGAGCTGTCTGTGCTCTTAAAGTTCGCCCTATCTAACGCCATTTGCCCTCTCGCTCTCGCTGGTCTATGCATTGGATACACGTGAGCATCGGTGCGACTACTTGCCAATTTCCAGAGCCGATTATACAGACTTTCTTCGCGGCTGCCATTGTGAAAAGGCAAAATCGATGAGCGGCTGAACTCCACGCGAGGTTATGCAATCAAAAGCAGCTGCCTGCCAAATGTGCCAATGTCGACGCCGAGGCGACTAGCCGTGTAGCCCATCCGTCGTTGTTATTGGCCCGCAAGAAGGGAGACTCCGGCCCGCCCATTGCAGTCGTCCACGTTGCCTCCAAGCCAGCTTTCGATTACTCATTCATTGAGCTGACATGAGGATAGTGGGCTCAAAGTAACGGGGGCAAATGTCTCTCTCACGCTTCACCTCACTTGTGTCTGTCCGTTTTTTTTACATTAAAACCATTTTTTGTTTTCTACAATAGAAGTTAATACATGTAATTATTTTCAAATACATACACATTTACAATTAGGGCGGCCAGGTGGGGCGAGTGGTTAGCGCAGGGGTCCCCAAACTTTTTTCCTGTGAGGGCCACATAACTTTTCCCTTCTCTGATGGGGGGCCGGTGTCAGTTTGTAACAGAAAAAGTGTGACGATCGTAGGGGAGCTTAATTTTTTTTTTTAATTGTTTTCCAGAAAGCCACACATAACCAAATAACCCTTTCCAGGTTCTTTACAGAAAAAAAGTCAGGAAACAAATAATAACACTATTAATGAAATAAATAATAACTAAATAACCCTCTCTGAGTTCTTCACAGAAAAAAACAGGAAATAAATAACACTATTTATGAAATAAATAATAACTAAATAACTCTCTCTGGGTTCTTCATAGAAAAAAAGCCATGGAACATTAACTTTCTGTTGTGCCATGCACAATCTTCTCCCTTTGCTCTGGAGTTTATGCACGACACCACAACCGTCATTACAGAATCCCCCATCAACATTTTGCAGCACAGTGCTTGCTGGTGAATTCGGCAGTGGACTCGTAGCGGGGCGGTGAGACCCCTTTTTTCCAACTCCCGGTTCATGCGTCCCATTATTAGACCGCGAGTTTCGGCCACCATGCTAGGAGCCCCGTCAGTCGTGATGCTAGCTAGCTTTGACCAGTCCAGGTCCAACTTTCCCATGGTTTGGCACACTTTGTCAAAAATATCCTCTCCCGTTGTAGTCTCTTTGAGACTTTGGAGGGCTGCCAGATCCTCGCAAATCTCAAAGTTTGCGCTAACTCCACGAATAAAAATTAGCAGTTGCACTGTGTCTTGCATGTCTGTGCTTTCATCCAGTGCTAATGAAAAAAAGTCAAATTCTTTCGTCTTCTGCTGCAGCTGGGCATATACATTACTCCCGATTTCTTCAACGCGTCTGGTCATTGTACTCACTGACAGACTTACGGCATTAAATGCATCTTTCTTCTCGGGACACACCTCATCCGCGACAGTATCCATACATTTCTTAACAAACTCTCCGTCAGTGAAAGGCTTACCGCTGCTTGCTATCAATTTAGCAACCCGAAAGCTGGCCCGAACGGATGCCTGGTTCTGCTGAGATAGTAGTCCACTTTTTCACTTTGAGAGTTTGTCTGCTCGTATTTGGCCTTGCAAGCTATCGTACTTGTCTTTGTGACGGGATTCATAGTGTCGGCAAAGATTGTCTTCTTTGAATACCGCCACCGTCTCTTGACAAATGAGACAAACAGCCTTTTCTTTGCATTGAACAAAAAAATAATCGTTTGTCCACTCCAGGTTAAATACCCTGCATTCTGAATCAATTTTTCTCTTAACTAACTTTTTCGCCATTATTCCGTTCTCAAACAGGTTGCAGTTTTTATATGCTTGAATAGTCCATGATGGTCCCAGGGCTCCGCCCTCACCTGCGATCGTCCAGATGTCTCGGTATCACTGCTCGTGCATGCAATGGTGGACGTGCCCGCATGCATCAAAGGGAAACACTCTCCCCGCGCGTCTCACCAAAGAAGCAATGTGAAGCCCCGCTTCACTGGGATGATTTGTGGGCTCAGCAGGGGTGCAATGAACCAAACACAAGATTAAAACGTCCCAGTCTTCAAGGCCAAATAGGAAAAAAATCAGATAGCGTCTCTGGTATTGTTCAGAGGGCCGGTCCAAATGTGCCGGCAGGCCGTATCCGGCCCGCGGGCCGTAGTTTGGTGACCGCTGGGTTAGCACGTCGGCCTCACAGCTCTGGGGTCCTGGGCTCAAATCTGGGTCATGTCCATCTGTGTGGAGTTGAATGTTCTCCCCGGGCTTTTGTGGGTTTCCCCTGGTTACTCCGGTTTCCTCCCACATTCCAAAAACATGCATGTAGGCTTATTGGACACTCTAAATTGCCTCTAGGTATGGGTGTGAGTGTGCATGGTTGTCCGTCGCCTTGTGCCCTGCGATCGGCTGGCCACCGATTCAGGGTGTCCCCCGCCCCTGGCCCAGAGACAGCTGGGATTGGCTCCAGCACCCCCTGCAACCCTAATGAGGATAAAGCGGTTCAGTAAAAGAGAGAGAGAGGCTTCTAATGCATTTTATAATCTGTTCAGAAGGCATTAATCGGTCCAAGCCTACCTAAATCAAGACCAAGTTTTTTGTTATGTTTTTTTTAAAATCTTATTTTCTATGTACACATGATCCAAAGAGTAAATTGGGCACATTCTTAAACCAAAGTACATTTCATCTGATTAACTCCTTCAAAATAAAAAATAAAACTGATGCATTATGTACAAAAGGAAAATATTTTTGGTCTGTTAAATTGATTATTGGATCTGTGAAAACAACAACAAAAGAGACACATTTTTCTAAATTTGATAGATATCACAAGAAATTTCAACTTTTTACAAAAAAATTAAATATAGGCTTATTTCTCTTTGGACTCCAATTCCAATACCATGACCTTTCTTCAATTGTGTTGAACAGTTAGAGGTCACATTAACTGTAGAAAACCTGATATTTTACATTTGTGTCTCTTGTTTAATGTCACTAATGTAATTACAAACTGGCATATGAAAAGTCACAAAAGATATATAACTCTCAAATGTCTGTGTTCAAAGACTATAAAAGAGGACCTTGTTGTGTAAGACTTGAACAAGAGACTAGAGACTCATGAAGGAACTATTAAGTACAGATTCAGCAGTTTAGTGGTCTGAGGTTTAAAAATAAATCATCTTAGTTTAAGAAGGACATTTTAGCCTCTTTAAAACTCAACATGAAATACAAATGAGTAAGCAAAAAAATATATATGATTTTTTCTGTTATGCACACAGCAAATATTTCATTTGTCATGCAGACCAGTCATTCACATTGATGCAGTATTTAAGGGCAGTAACTGCCTGGAGGTTCTGAGTTAATGTGAATACTTGTACAGAGGGACTTCTATTAGTTAGGAAGAATAATATGCTCTCTGTGAACTGAGGATTGCTCAGTGAAGGAAAGGAGGAAGAAAACCATGAAGTGCAACAATCTTCATCACAAATTATGACTCAGAAAAGATTAGAATAAATAAAAGGTAACATTAATACTTTAACTTCAATTAAAAGATTAAATTCCATATTTCTTTGTATCATCAGATAATCGTAATAAAAATGAAAGCAGTAAAATAAACAACTCAACCTATCTAAGTAAAGCATGCATCTCCAAATGCTGTGAGTTATGTACACTATTGATAATCCAAAAAGCCCACAAAACGTGTCAGATAATAAAATGGTTTAATATTTGGAGATTAAACTGTTTTTTTCTAATGGGGCAGAAGACTCCACGGAGAATACAAAGCACAGCGCAATCAAGCGGTGTAGTTTACAATACAAGATCTGACCAATTGCCACAAAGCTAAAATGTAAAGCATAATATCCAGATTGTTTACTGAAGCCATCGTATAGAAGACAAATTCATAGCAAATTTATCACTGTTGTATACAATTTAGACAACCCTAAAACAATGCTGTTATGCAGTTGGTATATAGAATTTTTTATTTTCATGCCATGTGGTTTAGTTATTGTAGTTTAGCATTCAGATCAAAGTGAAATACTGCAAGTATTTTACATTCTCAATAATATATGACAGAATGTTACAAGATTCAAACTTCCAAACAGGCACTGCTAGAAACAACATGAACTCATCCGATATCAGCTGCAGCCTTTGTCCTTAGCATTGCACAATGGTAAACATGCTATCAGTATACAACCTCATCTGCATTGGTAGATCATATTCCTGACTGCTGTGCAGTGCTACATGCGACCTGAGCCCTAGATGGGGACATAGTATTCAACAATTTGTTGTTGTCATTATCAACCGATCCGTTCACAAAAGATAAACGCCTCTAAGTCAAAGTTTTTAAGGACAAATTAAAGACCAAGCCAGGTTCTTGTCATTAACTCATTTCCTGCCATTGATGCCCAATAGTCATCCAATTAATTAAAACTGGAGGTTCTGGGTGTGAATGCTCTTGTTTGGTGCTAAGCACTCCAGCCATTTTTTTTCTTTACCTCGCTTCATTTTTATTGTACAGTAATACCTTGAGATACGAGCTTTCGGGAACGAACTCGTATGTCAATTTACTCGTATCTCAAATCATTTTTTCCCATAGAAAATAACTAAATACAAATGAATTCGTTCCCACCCTCTGAAAAAACACCAAAAATAGGATATTGCAATGGAAAAATGTATTTGTTCCACCTACACGCAAAGTAACAAATACCTATCTAGTGGTTATGATCTTCAATAGGAAAATATTTAATTACTCACTACAGACAGATGGTAGCGGCTTACTGCGGAGTGCGAGGACGACAGAGCGAAAGAAAGCACAGGAGAGAGACTTGACGGACATGCGCTCGTAACATACCATTAACTTTAAATTTAACTTAAATGAACTTTGATTACTATACACACTTAAAAATAAGGTTGAATCTTACATAAAATTAAACCTGCGATAACCGAGGCAAAGATGTTGATGTATTCCACAGTAGCTTTCGAGTCGGAACTTGCTGCTTCTCCATGCCTCAAAACCGAGTGTATCCCAGTTCGTTTTTTTTTAAATTATCGAACCAGTCACGACTCGCTTTGAAGGGCTGGTGTCTTTTTCAGATACTTGCTTTGCTTTCAAGTCCATGTGGATTCCGCTGCAACCTGTACGCCCGGTGCTCGTAGATATCTTTATGCGAGAGAGATGCGGCGAGAAAGCAGAGCAGTACTGTTCTCATAAGCAGCCTCTCGCAGACTCGGCCACCCGGATGGCCTCATCGGGAACCATCTTGTATAGTCGTATCTCAAATTTGTCTCGTATCTCAAGGCAAAAATTTGCTCAGAATTTTTCTCGTATCTCAAATTGCTCGTATGTTGGGACACTCGTATGTCAAGGTATTACTGTATATAAATCTTTTTATGACTAATGTGTGCACTTTTTGGTGAAGCTGTAAATCTCATTGTACTATACAGTGGTACCTCGACATACGAGTGCCCCGACATACGAGCAATTTGAGATACGAGTAAAATTTCGGGCAAATATTTATCTTGAGATACGAGACAAATTTTGATATACGAGCCGACAGCGGATGCGAGAGGCTGCTCATAAGAACATCATGGGCACTGTCTCTCTCCCCCCAACTCCCTCGTGTAATGTCTCTCTGGTCGCAACTCCCTCGTGTAATGTCTCTGCGAGCACTGGGCGGAGCGTTGCATTTTTTCAGTGTTTTTTCCCCGTTAGTCATTGCGAACGGAGAGGCGATCGCTAATAGAGAGTTATATATACTACTCGGCAAGTGGTCGTGCGTTATCCTATTGTGAGGACATTTGTGGGTACTCGGAGGTTTGGCTAGGTATGAGTGAGAGCATGAATGGTTGTTTGTGTCATTGTGCCCTGCGATTGGCTGGCCACCAATTCATGGTGTCCACCGCCTCTGGCCCGAAGTCAGCTGGGATGGGCTCCAGCACCCCCCACGATCCTAGTGAGGATAAAGCAGTTCAGAAAATGAGATGAAATAAAATAAAGCATATGAAAATGTGCCCTGCACCACTTAAATAGTTCCCTCCGCGGCCGTTATTATGGGAGACGTAATACCTGTGTTTTGCCGCCAGATGGCGGCCATAGCCCGTTCTACAAGGCCCAGAAGCCGTCCACTTAGTACTAAATTTTAGATTTTTACCTGTGCCCTATATGTGTGAAAATGTGTGCCGTGTTGCATTTGTATGATTTTTGATCGCTTAATAAGGGGAATTGCAATCATTTAGTCGAGGTGGACAGGTATGTAAGAGAGAATCTTGAAACATGGATAGTGGTTGTTGTGAGACAGCCAATTGAATTGAGGTGAATGCTTTTATTGTCATTATATGAGATAGAATCAGAGTGATGAAATGAGAGCCCAGTAGAGAGTAGCGATGTTCTAAAGTGAGAATCAATCCATCCGCAACAATATTTTCAAAATAAAATAACGGATAAGGAAATGCATTTACTTTTTGGGGGATTTTGTAACTTGGATCTTTTTCGTATCTCGAGTCATTCATTTTCATATCAAAAATTTCATAACCTGAACATTTCGGACCTAGAGGCATTCGTAAGTCAAGGTTTGGCTGTATTTGAATAAATCCTATTCATTATAGTTTCATTTGACCTTATTTATAAAACCAATTATATAACACACCAGATCTCAGACCAGATATCTGAATATTGTTAATTTTAATGGAGGCATTCAAGAGCTTCATAAAGTACATAGACATTAATCTAGCTACATTACCCGTACTACATCTCATACTAATAGTAAGACTTTTTTCTTTGGAGTAATGCAACAACTTTATTCTTGTCTCATACTATTTCTTTATTACCTGCTAACACTATGACTTAATCTTGTTGTCATACTTCTTTCTTTTTTCTTTTTTGGCCCAAATACCCTACTGCCCAATACAGTTGTTGAGATTGTGTCTATTTTACTCATTTCAGCCACTTGCACTTGCAATCAGTACAATGAGGTAGAACTCTACAATGTTTTGAGGTAAAATTTGGAGATTTGATCAATTTGAACTGCGATGGCACGAAAATAAAATTGGGATATGGCATGCACTATTCAAGTAAAAATTCCTTAAAAATTATCCATATTATTTCACATAAACCACAAAACAAAATTACGTTATGTGAATAAACCAAACACGTTGACATTATTTTGTTGATGTCTTCCTGGGCTCCAGACTACCCTTACATGGTACCCGGACGTTTCGTCGACGGACACTTGGTCGACGGACACTTCGTCCCCGGACGTTTGGTCGAACGGACGTTTGGTCGCCGGACAATTTGTCGAACAGACATTCCGTGTAAGAAAAAAGACACAATTGAAGGTGGAAAATTTATTTTCAAATTTACTTTCAACATTAAGAATATATTATTATTCAAGGAAAGAAAGCAGTCTTTAAATTGAGAGTGATGAGCGGCATGTTAATTAAGCTACTGTACTCCGGCTGTGCGTACATGTGCAAGTTGCTATTTTTAACACAGTAGAGATACTCACATTTCAGTGGGAACTGTGTTGTTGGTCTCCAAGTTACACTCCAACAAATGTCTAGACTAGTGCGTTATCTATCGGGGAAACGCGGGTATTGCAGGGCAAAGGGAAATGAATGAGGTCATTGATTTTTACTACAATTTGGACGTCGGCGGGCCGGATTAAAAATGCCTAACGGGCTGTATATGGCCCGCGGGCCGTAGTTTGAAAAACATGTTCACACAACGCCAGTAATACGCAATTTATTGATAATTTTGATGTGGAATATGGAATGTATTTCTCTTGTATTCTTAGCTTTAGCAACTAGAATAGAATTTTAGTGACACCTACTGGTCAAGGCCTGTCATCACTTTGTATATAGCACCTCCCCTTGTTGTTTCCGCCTGAAGTTTGTCTCCGCCTACCTTGAATAAAAAGTCTCGCGGCCCGCTTTCGGGTGTGTATTTGGCCGGACAGAGCTACCAGAGCGACGTGGGCTCTGAATTCAGGCAACTTATTGATAATTTTGATTTAGATATTAATGCTCTGACATTGTCAATACAATTACAAACTCTCTCTCTCACGATTATAATTTTGAGAGCGAGAGATTACCTGGTTGATCGCTTTCAACAGTAAACTCTCTCTCATGCTTATAATTTTGAGAGCGAGCGAATCCGGCGACGAATTGTCCGTTCGACGAAATGTCCGGCGACGAATTGTCCGTTCGACGAAATGTCTGGCGACGAATTGTCCGTCGACGAAATGTCTGTTCGACGAACTGTCCGGCGACCAAACGTCCGTTCGACCAAACGTCCATCGACCAAACGTCCGTCGACCAAACGACCGGGTACCATTCAGAGGTTGTAGGTTCGATCTCAGGTGGGTCTTCACTGTGTGGAGTTCTTCATGTTCTCCCTGGGTTTGTGTGGATTTGTGTGGTTTGTCCGTCAACGAAACATTCAGTCACGCCCTTACATAGTGGCATTTGCGCCTCAAACTTGACACATTTGGATTGAAATTTGAATAACTAACTTTTGCCTCTTGCCAGATTTTTGGTAGATTTTTATCTTTAAAAAGATTCCTTTAATATTTTTTTGTTACCAACACACTTCTGCTCCAGACAGAAGCACAGTTGTTGGCAGTAATGCACAGATGAGCTGTTGAAATTGTAGATGTTTAATTTGTGCGCCTCTGAAGTTCTACGTGCACCCCAGGCCACTGCTCCTAGTAAAACAGTTAGTGCTGCTGTATGTGTCAAAAAAAGAAGAATGAGACATTGGCATCCAACTCTTGAAAAGTCACTGCAATCCTGCCCTAAATGTTCTTTTCTTCGTTTCCGCAGTCACAGTTGACAAACTTTGCCTTGTTTCTCAAAACTAGGCAAGGTCCATTGAAAATCTTTGAAATGCAGGACTCCTAATGAAAGTTACTGACAGGACACTTGACATCGTCAAGGCTTAGCACAGTACCTTGATCGCTGTTGTTGTGTTTGTGCTTTTCATCTGAGCAGCGGCAGAGTTTGTACTTTATCACCTGAGAAGATAAAAGAAGCATGGCAGGTGATGAAAGAAAACGGGATTAGATTTAACTACAGAGAGAATAAAAAGTCTGTACACACACACACACACACACACACACGCACGCACGCACGCACGCATGCATGCATGCACGCACGCACACACGCACACGCATCTTGTGTTCAAAAGGCATTTAAAAACTGACACCAAAATAAACCATTTGAAATTTATTTTAACCATTAATGTGACTTTTATCTTAAACTACTAAATTGGAAACAATAGATTGTAAAATGGGGATTACATATTAACAACAGATAATTTAGTGGCACAAGTGTGCCCTCATAGATGGGAATGGGGCAGTTTTAAGAACGAACCAATCACACTTAAAATCATGTTAAATGGGAGTCATAACACAAAATCTTCTAATTAACCTCAATTTTTATTTTTGTACATTTTCTTTTGTTCACTGTAGTTTTTCCAAAATTCACTTGCCTCATAAAGATAGTCAAAAATCTCCAGAATGGTAAGTATGCTAGCACCAATGAAAAGTCCCATTTGACCTCCAATATCTCCTGAAATATTTAAATCACACAGTGATACTTCAGATAAAAGAATTACTATTCACAAATGTCAAACACATTTTTCTGTCCACTTGTAAATGATTTATATAAGACTGTACCCAATAGTCCAGCCACTTCATACGCTTTCTTTTGCTCAATAGTTTCGTAGTTCAGAGCCTCAAAAAAGATGTCCAAAACCAGGAGATTTTCCCTGCAAAAAAGATATCAATTTTAATGGCATAAGTTAGCCAAGATGTGGCCTGACAATAACACTGTGTTGAACATCGTTGTCAAATATTTATCAACAAATTGGCTCCATTAAAGATATAATGATTAGAAAATGGCTATTTTCCATAGTTTTGGAAGTCGTGGTTGTGACACTTACTTAATGTACCGCTCAGATTTGTTGTATTTCTTTGCAAGATATTTGGCAGAGGCCTTGCTGGGGATTTTTACAAAAGACAGTTCTTTGCTGTATCTGGTTATGTTGCATGGCGTTTCACAAACACAGAAATCATTATCTCGCTGCACCATAAAGTCTGTAGAGCAAGAAAAGAACAATCCTCTGGAAAATTGTTTTTATTGTGTCAGTACCATGTTACAAATAAATCTATTTTCTCTGTCTAGGACCATACCACATAACAACAAAGCCTATTTCTTACCAAGAGCGGGATCAGCACATTCTTTGTACAGCTGCGGCGTACAGTAGGGTGCATCGCCTGCAACAAAAACACAATACAGTAATCCCTCGATTATCGTGGTTAATGTACACCAGACAAGGCCGGGATAAACGAATATCCACGAAGTAGGGTCACCCCTTTTAAAAAAATATATATATATATATATATATACATATACTATATTATATATATATACAATATATATATATATATATATATATATATATATATATATATATATATATATATATATATATATATATATATATATATATATATTACTTCAGTGCTGAGTCCTAGTAGCAAGCGGAGGACAGAGGAGTGGATTCCGCTTGCGAGTTTCAGCGTGGATTTTCATTTTTTTTTGTAGTTACAAATAAAATGAGAGCGTCTAATAATCTAATATCGCACACCCTTAACTACGGCTAGTGTAGCTAAATTTGCTGTTACGTACTTTATCCCATCATGAATTAATCTAGTGAAGCAACACTACTAAATTGAATTGAATTCAATGCCTTTGTCAATACAGTGGTACCTCGAGATACGAGCTTAATTCGTTCCGGGACTGAGCTCGTATGTCGATTTTCGCGTAACTCAAACAAACTTTTCCAATAGAAATGAACTAAAAACAAATTAATTTGTTCCAACCCTCTGAAAAAACACCAAAAACAGGATATTGGATTGGAAAAAATGTTTTATTTGTTCTAATTCGCTATCTATTAACAAAGTAACAAATAACTTGTGGTTTAATAGTGTATTAAAATGTGTTTAATAGAACTAAAATTAGACGGATTTAGATGCGCTCGTAACAAAACATAAACAAATTTAAATGAACTTGGATTATGATGCAGACACTCAAAAATAAGTTTAATCTAACCTTACACTAAACTTAATTCTAATTTTGTTTTAAATTTTGATACCTTTCTTCTCCCGGGTTGGCTCTATTTGCCCCGCCCCTACCCTGACTTTCACATGCAAGAGGGGCTGTTTACTTTTGTATTCCCTTCAAAATATTCCCAAATGTCCTCACAATAGGATAACGCACGACCACTTGCCAACGAGTAGTATATATAACTCTCGTATTAGCGATCGCGTCTCCATTCGCAATGACTAACGGGAAAAAAAATCACTGAAAAAATGCAACGCTCCGCCCAGTGCTCGCAGAGACATTACACGAGGGAGTTGCGACCAGAGAGACATTACACGAGGGAGTTGCGGGGAGAGGGACAGTGCCCATGATGTTCTTATGAGCAGCCTCTCGCGTCCGCTGTCTGCTCGTATACCAAAATTTGTCTCGTATCTCAAGATGAATATTTGCTCGAAATTTTACCCGTATCCCGAATTGCTCGTATGTCGGGCCACTCGTATGTCGGGGTACCACTGTATGTTTATGCTGAAGATAACTCAAAAACATTAAAGGATTATAAACAAACTGGCAGGATTTGCTTGTTAAATGAAATGTGACTACATTTTGGGGTAAGGAGGTCTAAATTCAGAGGTCAGAAAAGGAATTTTGCGATAACTTGGTAATGGATTAATTTATTTAACTAAAATTTTCTGTGTAGGTGAGAAGAGAGGTTAAAAGGTCATGGCCTCAGAAATATGGGGATGCTGGAATTATACCGAATTTTTCAGATTGCTCCTCTATTTTTGTTTTGGTTTTATTATTGTTGTTTTTGCAGAAATCCAACTAATTCCAAAAGTTTTAAGAGTAAACACATAATTGTTGGATGGCTTCTTACCTGGCATGTGAACCATGCGGCAGTTACAATTGTCCACTAGGTAGCGTGTTTCACAGTCAATACGACAGGCTGTGATGCTGTAAGTATCAAAGAAGTCCAAGTCTGTGGGTGACACCTTGCAGTCACCCCAGGGTGGTGGGAGATATATTAACTGCAGCATTAAACAACAATTTTGTTATTAGGCATTTATAGGAATAAAATCAAAAGCTAAACAAAAAAGCAATGATTATCTTTTGGTAGAGTGAACTGTGAAATATGGAATGTATTTCTTTCTCTTGTATTCTTATTTTGTATTCTCAGCTTTAGCAACTAGAATAGAATTTTACACAGACGCTGCCTTGAGGAATTTTACAGCAATAACACCTATAGGTTAAAAGGCGCGTCATCTACTATGTCACCGCCCCTTGCTTTGTTCATGTATTCCCGCCTAAAGTTTGTCTCCGCCTACCTTCAATAAAAGCCCTCCCATGGCCTCAGGAGGGGTGTATTTGGCGCGAGCAGAGCTACCAGATCGACGTGTGCTCTGTCCGTCCGCTCCCTCCCTCTTCGGAAGGGTGGGGGCGAGACAAGAGACAAAGAAGCGAGCGAGCAGCGTCCATCTTAGAAAGCGGCCTGCCATTTCACCACTCCTGAAGGCCGATGGAGTCTAAAACTATTTCGTGCTTGATGCCTCCTCTGCTTGAAGATTACTTTGATGTTGGGGATTAGCCCTAACATGAACACATTTAGATATAATTAAATGAGAAATATAATCAAGAAAAGTATAGTATGAGACGACAATGGA
Source organism: Stigmatopora argus (assembly GCF_051989625.1). Taxonomy (NCBI): domain Eukaryota; kingdom Metazoa; phylum Chordata; class Actinopteri; order Syngnathiformes; family Syngnathidae; genus Stigmatopora; species Stigmatopora argus. The sequence goes on along the minus strand of NC_135387.1, from coordinate 3,761,816 downwards.
AAAGAGAATGAACCTTTTGTCAATATAATGTTTTTTTTTCCTGGTGCAAATAAACAGGAAAAGACAGCTTTGGTGGAAGTGAGGCAAAAGAAAAAAATCGTCACCCTCTGTTCCTGACAGGAGACAAAAGTTTGGAATCCAGGAGCGACTCCAAAACCAAGCTGATCAATGAAAGACGGTTCATCTTGACTGTGGATCTGCACTTTGATACCAGCTTCAAATGATGTCTCATCTGCAAATTGACCAATAATAGGGCGTCATTGGAATCGTCACCTGACACACCTGTCTACATGCCTGCATGAGTGAGTGAGCAATGTTTCAATGACCTGTTTCTCCCCACACAGGCAGGTACTCGTCCTGTTGGATGTCCAACATGAGCTCTAGTCCGTTACCCATTCCCCCCTTGGTGGTTAGGAGTGGAGGGCGATCTTTACCTCCGGCGTTAAAGGTGTAACATTTGCCATAACGAGTGAAGACCTGAAAATAAGAACCGATTTTTAACCAGTTTTTATGATACTATATTTAGCGCTGTTTTTCCACTAGGGAACATGGATGTTTGTCTTTCTTTGTGGGTGAACATTTAGAAGAGAACATGAGGGGGACAAGGGAAAGAGAAAAACCCATGACCATTCCCTGCATTTAAAAGGAAAATGCATTTTGGTAAAATCAGGGAGGCTTTATTTGATACAAGCAGGGGGCCCGGCTTTGCCGGTCCCACCTGCTTGTTTGCTTGTTTAGAACCAAATGACAATTGTTGCGCTATTAAAAATATATCTTTTGAAAAAGGGGTTAGATGAGAAAGGAAAATTTCAGTTGCATGCATGCGGGCCCCACAGCTGATATTGCCCTTGCTAAGTCCACACTCTCAGTAATAGGCATCTGAGCATGGTCGGGGCTATGTAACCATGATATAGATGCAGAATCCCGAGGTGGAAGCCTCGCCACCACTTTGAAATGCAGAAGATTGTTTACGCCTTTCCCAACTCGATACGAAATGAGAACTCTTTTTTGGCATCATTTGTGAAAAATGATGGTGCAAATGTATGTAAAGTATGCAAAAAAGGAATGTATAATATATACAGAAGCAGGAGTATGCCTTTTAGGAAAAAGTAAGGAAAACTGATGGTCAATTTCAAAAGAAAGGCTGGCGAATTTTACCCATTTAAGCAATGTTTGGGTGTTATTTCTGGTAAAACATTGTAAACCAAAGTGAAAATATGAAAAGAATAAAAACTCACAATAGCTGTTGCTTAGTTCATGCAACTAACTTCAAGCGGAAATGACTAAGCGGAAGCACTCCAGTGTGGTTTCCAGGTGCGCACACACACAGATCCATCCATAAATCAAACTTTATAAGGATTAAAGAATAGATAAAGCGTGATTTATGGATCGGTGGATGTTTATAACTCCCGTCACGACAGAAAAAAGTGTACCGGGGAGCACCTGGAAACTCGCTGGCGGAAATTTTTCTGAAAGGGACGTTTGTAAATGACGTGGAAAGCCGTCGTACCTTCGAACTAAATTGGTTCAGCGCAGCCTACTCTCACGAGTCTTCCCGTAACGACGGAAAAAAAGTGTTTTGGGGACAACCGGGAAACTCGCTGGCAGAAAGTATTCCGAAAATGACATTTGTAAATAACGTGGAAAGGCGTTCTACGTTACGACCAATCAGCCACGCGGTGTGTTTAGGGCACATCATATTAAAAAAAAAAAAATTCATACATCAACTCTGCTAACAACTTTAACAAATAAAAGTTGAGTTTACACACTTAGAGAAGGTGAAAAAATTCAATCACTCGTCTAATAGGACCCGACAGCCGTTTCTGGCCACCGTAAAAAATTTCAACTCTCTACGTTGCACTGTTTGGACAAACGTAGCGAGAGAATCTTAACGTACACAGACGCACACGCACGCACACACACACACACACTCACGCACCCATAAATCCCGCTTTATAAGAATTATAGACTAATTGTAAGACAATTTGTGTTATAATGGTGACATAAGTGCGACATCAGAAATTTTCAAATTATGGACACACAAGATTAGTATAAACATTGCGACGTCTCTGTTATGAAAGAAAACTCACAGTGGAGACAAGACAGTATAATTTAGATTATATGAGCTACTTTTCCGCTCTCTTCACTAACAAAACCACTCAAATTTGAAGGGTGTTTTCTAAAGCTCCTTCCATTAATGTCCAACAAGATTTAGATAAGGGGTCATGAAGGGCCATTGTCTCTAAACCCTTGAATGTTTTGAAATGAGTTTTAGACATATTTATTTTGGATGTATCCCAGAAGAAATAAAATAAGGAAGATAACACACAATGATAATTTAAAAAATTGGACACAACCACTGAGACACTTGGTATAACAATAGCAATAGTCAAGACAACAACAGCGAGCGCTACTCCTGGCTCATGGGCTCCGAGGAACACTGCAAATTGTATTGCTGGGAGTGATGGTTATTTGCCACCGATCGACATGGTGTTTGAAGCAACACTGGATTTGCACATTTTGACTTTTTAACTAAAGCAGCAACGAGACACCAAAGCACTGCCGGACACTTACAAGCAACGTTGCTCTCCAAAACTTTTGGAGAAACCTGAGTGGAGTTACAGTTCAGCGAGCAAGTGCGCAGGGAAACGGAGCGCCACAACGAAAAGGTACAGAAAAATAGGGAAATCTTAAAAAGTTTGATAAACCGTGTCATTTTTTGGGGGCAAGCAGGAACTTTCATTTCGGGGACACGATGAAAGCGCTGCACCCCCGAACAAAGGAATATATGTGGAACTTCTTTCTCGCATCGCTGAGAGAAACACAGATTTACATTTCCACCTGTCCACTAATTAAGTGTTTAGTGGCACGTTGGGCAAAATACAAAACGACCTGATCACTGCTATTGCTGAACTGATGGAGGAAGATATCAGAAGGGAAATTTAAAAAAGTACTATTTGTCTCTGTAATGGTGGATGAGACGACAGACGCGAGTAATGCAGCAGAGCTCGCACTGGTTCTGCGTTGTCACTGGCAAAGGTGTCAAGGAGCGGTTTGTCAGATTTGAAAATGTTAGCAGTGGGAAGTGAGCGAATGACATTGCAGGTCTTATCGTTCAATTTTTGGTGGAAAATGAATGTCTGGGTAAAGTTGTGGCACTGTGTTATGACGGTGCAGCGGTCATGTCTTCTAGATTAAATGGGGTGGAGGCTAAAGTTAAGGAGAGAGCACCGTTAGCTTTATTCAATGTGCTATGCACATCGGCTCAATTTAGTACTGACTCAGGGGGCCTCAAAGCTTAAAAATGCAAGATATTTTTTGCTCACCTTAATGGCTTTGCTGCATTTTTTTCGCAATCACCTCGACGCACACAGCTGCTGGACGAAATCTGCCAGCGGCGCCTGCTTCGTGTGGCACCAACGTGGCAGTACACATCCAGAGTGGTCAATACAGTACAGTGGTACCTCTACATACGAGCAGCTCTACCTATGAGATGCTCGAGATACGAGGAAAATTTCGAGCAAATAATTCGCTCTAGATACGAGAAAAAATTTGAGATGCGAGAAAGCCAGGTGGCCATGACATGAGAGGCTGTTTATCATTGTAGCGCACTCTTTTTTGCCGCATCTCTTTCGTGTATAACAGATATCTACGAGCACTGAACGATTTCGTCAAACGAGTTTCTCCTACACATGGACCAGAAAACGCACAACGCACATGCGCAGGCAAAAAGAGGGCTTTCTGTGTAATGTAGTATACTCGTGCACACGTTATCCTAGTGTGAGGACATTTGTGTGCATCATTTTCGGAATATTTTGAAGGGAATACAACAGCAAACAGCCCATCGATAGCGAACGTGAGGGTGGAGGCGTGGCAAACAGCTAACCCGCAGAATGAAGGTAAAAAATAAATAAAAATAAATTAGAATTCAGTTTTGTGTAAAGTTACATTAAACATATGTTTGAGTGTGTCTGTATATATTAATCCAAGTTAATTTAAATTTGTTTGTTCGGTTACGAGTGCGCTGTCGTGGATAAAGTCCCCCCCAGAGTGCCCGGAGAGTGGCGCCACCGACCTCCTCGTCCAGGGGGCCCGGAGAGTCGCCGCAGCCAACCCCCTCGTCCAGGAGGACGGAGAGTCGCCGCCGCTGACCCCCTCGTCCAGGGGGCCCAGCGAGTCGCTGCCGCTTATGGGCAGGCAGGAACTTGGCGGGCAGGAACTTGGCGGGCAGGAACTTGGCGGGCAGGAACTAGGCGAGCAGGAACTAGGCGGGCAGGAACTGGGCGGGAGGAACTAGGCGGGGAGGAACTAGGCGGGGAGGAACTAGGCGGGCAGGAACTAGGCGGGCAGGAACTAGGCGGGCCAGCCGGCACGGGAAACCTGGTTCGTGGCTTCGGCACGTGTGCGACTGGCGGCCCAGCCAGCACGGGGAATAAATTGTGCGTGGCTTCGGCATGGGTGCGACTGGCAGCCTAGCCAGCACGAGGAATATTGTGCGTGGCTTCGGCACGGGTGCGACTGGCAGCCTAGCCAGCACGAGGAATATTGTGCATGGCTTCGGCACGGGTGCGACTGGCGGTCCAGCCGGCACGGGGAGTATTGTGCGTGGCTTCGGCATGGGTTAGACTGGTGGTCCAGCCGTCACGGGGAGTATTGTGCGTGTCTTCGGCACGGGTGCGACCGGCGGTCCAGCCGGAACGGGGAGTATTGTGCGTGGCTTCGGCACAGGTGCGACTGGCGGTCCAGCCGACAAGGGGAGTATTGTGCGTGGCTTCGGAACGGATGCGACTCGCGGTCCAGCTGGAACAGGGAGTATTGTGCGTGGCTTCGGCACGGGGATTCTTGTGCGTGGCTTCGGTACGGATGGGACTGGTGGTCCAGCCGGCAGGGGGAGTCTTGTGCGTGGCTTCGGCACGGGTGCGACTGGCGGTCCAGCCAGCACGGGGAGTCTTGAGCATGGCTTCGGCACGGGAATACGGGAAGCTTGGACGGAAGAGGTCATGCGAGGAGCTTGGACGGGCGAGGTCGAGCGAGGAGCTTGGACAGGCGAGGTCGAGCGAGGAGCTTGGACGGGCGAGGGAGGAGCTTGGACGGGCGAGGTCGAGCGAGGAGCTTGGACGGGCGAGGTCAAGCGAGGAGCTCCTTCGGGAGCTCGGGCGAGGTCGGGCAACGAGCTCCTTCGGGAGCTCGGGCGAGGTCGAGTGAGGAGCTCCTTTGGGAGCTCAAGCGTCCAGCCACTCCTCCCTCCTCTCCGCTCCTCGCCTCCTCCGGGAGGACGACGTGACACGACCGTCGCTCACCTCCGCGACACGATAAAGCTTGATATGCGTCCGATGTCTTCCTTATCTTAAAGTGTATCTATTGGTGAACCTGTCACACGGGAATAGTCTCGCCGCTGCGCCTCCCCAAGAAAACAAGGCGATTTCCCGGTCATCAGCGGGCTGTGTTCGAAAGTCTTACCTGAGCTTACCCACCGGCCACCACGCGGTGTCCTATTGTGGATGGCCAGACGGGAACTCCGGTAGGGGTCCGTGGAGCTGCTATTCCGGGACTCTTCTGCTGCCAAAACGTCTCTAAGGTGCCAACACCGCGGCGTAGTCATTATAAATTCCCTAAAAGTGATTCAGGAGCTTCCCGCTGAGTCCATGTGGTCGGTGGAGTATGAGCTGGGTGGCTGGCGTCGGCGAGAGCGTCGGCGCGGGCGTCGATGGCTTCCCGCTGGGTCCATGTGGTCGGATCGTTCTGTTACGTCCACGGGAGACGCTGAGGCGAGGTAGGAGAAATTAGGACCCAATCGCGGGGAAGCAGGCAAGGACGAGGGAAATGGTGCTCATAACCAAAACTTTAATAACTTAGGAGGGACCTCACAAAATAACAAAGACTTGGGAAACGAAACATGAAACCAAACCGGACTAGGGAAAACACGTGGAATCGAGGAAAAAGGTAACGTGAATGCATGGTAAGGGAATTTAGGCTTGTTCTTCTATTTGCATACTCCGAGTCCCATTGCATCTTAAAAGAACCGCACTTCTTTTTTACGTTGGCTTGTTCAGTGACCCTGCCTAAGCCCAGTCGTTTCGCCATGATAAAGGATGGGCAGCAGCTCCACCAAACCGTTAGCTATATGATATCCTGCAAAACACAGGCAAACGCGTAATTAACGCAGCCAATCAATGTCCTTAACATTTACTCATGTCTTGGAAGTAAACACACCTGACGTGAACCGCATCGTATCATTGGCTGGACACAGTGTTCATCATAGTTTTATCCGTAATTACTATTTCTTGTCGTTTGTCAGTGACAGGCTACCACTCTCTGATTTCCATTGGAAAATGGCACAGAAACAAATTTAATGTGTTTCTTTTTTTACAATTTAGGTTGGATTTTATTTTGTGCGCTGCATATGAAAAACATCCTGAACGAACTCTCAACGGAGCATTGGTAAATGCAACGCACGGCAATACACAAGGAATTCAATGAGAAGGCAGAGGCTGCGGAAGAAGCAGCCGCCATTGCAACAGCACAAGACAGAAATAAACGGGGGACAAACGAATTTTCCGACTTTGTGGAAAAAACATCCTGAAAAAGTGTTCACGAATCGTGCCCACTTTGACGGCGTTTGTCTTATGCATTTTAGAAACATTAAAAGTCTTCAAAGGCGATCGTCTTTGTATTTTTTTCCCAGCACTGCAGAAGCAGGTAAGAACATAAGTAGAGACTTAAAGTAAAATTACATATCAAATAAATCACAAAACGATAATAATAATTGTTGTTGATTAATGTTGTTGTTTGTATTCTTAATGTTGTTTTTATTAAATGTGTGTTCATGTTTGTGTGTTATCTCAATGTTCCATCCCGGTAGCTTTCTCTTGTTCCCATGCGTTTTAACACGGGTTTGTTATTCATTTTGTGACATTAATAAATACTTTTGTGATCATTTTTTTCTCATTTTTGTGTGTTTCTCACACCTTTCTTACAAAATTGGGACATGTTGACGTGAAGGGTTTAGTTGGTAGATATGTGAGGACCGTGGAACGAATTAGAGAATTTACATATAAAATACACCTCTACTTACGAAATTTGCAAGTAACGAAAACAGTTAGGAACCAATTAATTTCGTAAGTAGAGGTATGACTGTATCTTCATTAATATCTGCTGTCTGTAATTAAATGAATCAAACTCAAACTCTAACAGTTGGGGCCTTGGATAAATGGTTGTTCTGTCTTTGCTATCGTTAAAATTGCGTTCAATGTTGAAACAATTGATGTCAAACAAGAGGACATATTCAACCCACTAGCTATAGACCAGGTGTGGCCAAGTCCGGTCCTCGAGAGCCCCTATCCAGTCTGTTTTCCATATCTCCCTCCTCTACCACACCTGCATCAAATGATCAACTCATCAGCAAGCTGTCCAGAAGCTTCATACCGATCCCGATTATTTGATTCAGGTGTGTTGGTGGAGGGAGACATGGAAAACAGGCTGGATAGGGGCTTTCGAGGACCGGACTTGGCCACCCCTGCGCCTAGACTATATAGAAGTAACTATACACAAATGTTTTGTCCTGTACAGAAAAATGCAGCGTAAATTCGAATTATTATTATTTTAACATATTGTGAACCTGGCGACCCGGCGGTTGAGTGGTTAGCGCATCAGCCTCACATTTTGTCAAGTTGGTCCACCTGTGTGGAGTTTGCATGTTCGTACATGATAGGCTTGTTGGACAATCTAAATAGCCCCTAGATGTAAGTGTGAGCGTGAATGGCTGTTTGTTCTCCTCGTGCCCTGCGGTTGGCTGGCCACCATTTCAGGGTGTCCCCCGTCTAGTCCCCGATGTCAGCTGGGATAGACTCCAGCAGCCCCCGTGACCCTAGTGAGGATAAAGTGGTTCGGAAAATGAATGAATGAAAATTGTGATCCATTTTCATGTTAAAGGTGAAAATGACTACGTTTTTTTAAGAAAACAAATTTTCTACCCAAACTGCATCAAAGAAACCCCATTTTTTTGTGCCAACCAGAATTGATGATCATGCCTAATCCTTCTAATGCTGTGCTAGGTAGTAAACGCTCACAGAATAACAAAACAATCACACGGCAACAATAGAAAAAAAGCTCGCTTATGGATAGCGTGCTAGCAGCCTGCAAATATCGGCCAGAGGGCCAGGGTAGCTGAAAAAGAGATTAATTAGGATCTAAGTTTTTTTGTCAGTTTTGTGGATTGACTTGCTTTTAATATTTTGTAGTACCTTTAGGACGGAGATTTGATCTGGAACATTATGACAAAAAAATGACTTGTTTTGTTGCCATGAGGGGAAAACAATTCTGGTTGCTTCAAGAACAACAACAAAAAATTCTCTAAATTAAAAATCCTCTAGTTCAATTATTGTATTCAGGGTCGTACTGAGCAAAGACAGTTAAACTAAGAAAAAACTTCCTCGCTCCTGCTTGGTCATGGCATTTGGCTCTACTTGTCTTTTTCATGCTGAAAAGTATGGCATTTTTTTGTTCTGTTTTGTTTCCCTTGCAGACTCTATCTCCTGTCCCACTTACCCACCCACCTCTGCTTCATTTGATGAATATTTCACAGGCCAGTAGAGACGCTCTCCCTCTCTCATCCAATTCCCAGACTCCGTCCAGCCTCTCACTACCTATCACCTTCAGAGACAATAGCATCAGAGCGCTGAGTAAGGCCCACTTGAGGGAACCTGGTGGGTGCATGAACAAGTGCTACTTCCTCTCTGAATAAGGGGGTGGCTTATTAACGCATGATACATTTTATATTCTCTTTTTAAAGAGTTTAGTAAGCCATTATAAATGTTCTACTTCACGTCCAATCCGTTTTGACTGTCCCCGTCATTATAGGTTGAATGTCTATTGCTGTCAAAGGCAGCCACTGATTTCAAGTATTGTGCTTGCGTTGCACTCATATCCCAGGCTTTCTTGCACTTTCTCTTGGGTGAGGAATAAAAATGCTGGGGTTTTATGGAAGAGTCCCCGAGTCAATATGCTTGGGGTTTATAAGGAGATGGCTCTTATTAATTCATAGAGAGCTTTTCAGGGGAGGACCAGCCATAACTTTGGACACTATAAATGTTCTGACCCATAAGAAATGCAATGAATTAGAATTATGTTTGAAGTACTGGACGATGTGCTCAGCAAAACATCGGACTCCAACTGTATCAAGATGTTATAACGAGTGCCCCCCCTATTTATGACTCCCCAGAGATTAATGATTTATAGCAGTTATGTTAGTTAGTTAATCAGTCAGTCAGTCAGTTAGGTAGTGAGCTAGTCGGTTAGTTACTTAGGTATTTAGTCAGTAGTTAGTTAACTAGTTTGTTAGTTGTGTAGTTAGCTAGTTACGTAGTTAATTAGTTAGGTAGTTAGTTGGTTAGGTAGTCAGGTAGGTAGGTAGGCAGGTAGGCAGTCACTTAGTCAGTTAGGTAATTAGTTATTTAATTAGTAGGCTAGCTCGTTAGTTACTCATTTTGTTAGTTAGTTAGACATTTAGTTGGTTAGTTAGTTGGTTAGTCAGCTAGCTAGTTAGTTAGTTGTTAGTTAGTTGATATAATTCATTATCCCAACCACTTATCCCCACAAGGGTCGTGCGGGGTGCTGGCGGTTATCCTAACTAACTATGGACACCCATTATTGGTGGCCAGCCAATCGCAGGGCACAAGGAGACGGACAACCATTCACACTCATGGGCAATTTAGAGGGTTTAACCAGTCTACCTTGCATATTCTTTGGGATGTGGGGGGAAACCAGAGTACCTGGAGAAAACCCACATGAGTACGAGGAGAACCCTACTATTAATGTGTTTTTTACTTAATTGATGTACCCCACAACAAAATTAGCAGTTTTTGAGATTTATTCACATTTCATAATAATAAAAAATGCCCTTACATACAGACAAATCAATATTATTTGGTACTCGGACGATTCGCCAAAAGACGTTTCGCCGACGGACGTTTGGCTGATGGACAGTTCGCTGAACGGACGTTTCGCCGAAACGCTCGCCCCGCCCCCGGATCGTGTGTGTACATGTTTTTCAACCTCGGCCCGCGGGCCATATACGGCCCATTACAGATAACATTCATTCAGGAATAACAAGGGCATGTACTGCTCCCCGCTGGACATATTTCTAAATACAAGTACTACACTACAATGTGCTGCCAATTTTTTATATTTTTTATTTTATCCTTGCGTTTAAATGGAATGCACAATAGTTGATACTTTTCAAAGCTTCTCATCACACTCAAATTGAGTCACAAAAAAGGGAAAATAATTTTGCTGCTGTAAATTGAGATTAATAAAAGCCAATTCATCTGAAATGGGAGGGTGTTCTTCTGTCGTCAATAGCAGCCAAACGGGTTAACACATTTACATAAAGGATTGGAGGAATACATAAGTACGTAAAAAAGTGTATTAAAAATAAACAAATTGAAATTGAAAAATATATAAAAAATGACAAAAATCAAGTAACAATACTGAGTGTATTGACAAAAGAACTACATATCCCAGCATGAATCGCGCACGGGGGAAAATGAAGTCGCAGGCTGCTTACCATAGTTGCAAGACCTGTAGAGTTAAGCAAAGCATTTTTCATTTCAAGCAAATATATAATAATGTAAAACTAATAATCCTGACTTTTTATATATATATATATATATATATATATATATATATATATATATATATATATATATATATATATATATATATATATATAATAAGGATTATTAGTTTTACATTATTATATATTTGCTTGCAATGAAAAATGCTTTGCTTAACAATTAAACTTTGCTCATTAGGATTATTAGTTTCACATCTATACATATTACTATTTCTGAGAATGTGAGTATGCGTGTGTATGCGTGTCCGTGAGGTCTGAATAAAATGGAGACAAGACCGTAAGTCCCATTTGAATGTGGTTTTCACCAAAAGTTGGCAAATTTACGCCTATAGGCATGCACCATGGCCGATTTTCGAATTTGGAATCCAGTTTTTCAGAAAATCGATATTTGTACCAAGGTGTAAGAGTAAGATCAAATCTGATTTAATAATTTATTTATTTAACTTTGTGTTGCATTGAGTTGTGCTTCTCATATCATGTGCTGTTGACTACAAGAATATGTCTGTATATTACAGGCTTTTGGTGTTATGTAACACCGAGACAGCTTTACAGGAGAAAGTCATATGAATTAGTCCAGTGGTTCTTAACCTTGTTGCAGGTACTGAACCCCACCAGTTTCATATGCGCTTTCACTGAACCCTACTTTAGTGTAACTAAAATAAGGTTATTCTTCAAATTCAAGATATATAGTTAATACATGAGAATCCATATTGTACATATTCATTTGACCACTTTCTTTTTTTGCTTGACATAGCATGGATTAAAATGTGAAGAAAGTCATTGCACAACGTTCTGCGATGACATTCACACGTTGGATCACAATTGAGTGTGCTAAATTCCTCGCAGCATTGATTGGCTAAGCAATGTTACATGATCATCTGCAGCCAGTGATGGCCAAGCGGGGCATGTTATCATGTAGAGACATGATGAGTCGATGTGTCTTGACCTCCGGGACGGAGGCTCTAGTGAACCCCTGAGGCCAACTCACCGGACCCCTAGCATTCGATGAAACCCAGGTTAAAAACCACTGAATTAGTCACACTCGGTTTCTGCAGTGGCAAGATAAAAACATGGGCATATGGTAGCATGCCAAAGAAGTTAAAATATACACCCTGCACAGTCGCACAATAGTAACACAGATAATGCGTGCTGAACTTGCAACTTTACTCACGCTTTACTTTTAACTTTATTCTCCATTTGATGCATGCAACACTCTTACATAGTGTACTTGAGCAATAGAGTACTTTTAAGGGCACTTTTGGCATGCTTCTATGATTCATCACCTGAGTAAAAGCATTTAAAGAGTTTAGCTCTGTGTGGGTTGAGGCAGGACTGATTTTGTATAGTGGATCTGCTTGGGGAAATTTGAAAGCCCTTGAACTATAGCAAGACCTTTTTTTATATGGCTTTGTTCCACAAGAAGTGAATCACTATAAGGATGGAGAATTGCATCTCTACTTTGATCCTGGTTTGGAGATCAGTCCATTATAGGGCACTCATTTAACTCAGTGGCTGCAACTGACGGCGCTAATTGTCCAATCCACTTCACTTCTAGCCCTGCCAGACAAAATGGATTGGATGTGTAGTTCTTTTTTGACCATGAAGAGATGCGCTTTCATAGCTCATCCCCCTAGTTTACATGGAATGGAAATGGGCTGTGATCTGCCTCCTACTGGCTGACTGAAGGTAAGTGAAAGACAGTGAGAGGTAAGTGATCCGCTCGGGGGGTGATGCGATGTATCCATAACGGCAGAATGTCAAATTACGAGTCAGAAATTATTTTCACTTATTTGGGTCTTTTGCCAGAAAAACGCACCTTATGGAGAAGCACTACCAATTTCGTCATACGCAGTTTCTGGGTATGATGACAATTAGGCTTTTGTCGAGTCAATGATGATGACAAAGACTATGTCCGATTATTAAATACAAATCCCAATTTCAAGATCTCTATCGTATGGTTTTTTTTTTTTATATTTTGTCTGATATTTGCATTTGTTAGATGGTCTTAAACATTATTAGAGGGAAATTATGCCCCCAAAAAGGGAAATTTCAAAGGGGGCAAATACTTTTAATGGCACTGTGTTTACCTTCTTTTTTCATCCACACATCTTTTATGCACACATCTTTTCAGTGGAGCTCATCTATCGGTATTTTTATGCTAATGGTGTACGCAGTGAATGCCACTCCAACTTTACTCATCCCTTTTCCACAATGTATAATTACAACACTGCAAGTATTATTGAGGTGTCATGGGTGAAAACACAAGGCGGCGATGACTTTTAAAATCCACTCAGGTATGAACCCAATCACTCCCTCGCTGCCAGGCAACAACAGCGTTATAATGAAGACAAAACTCATTTCCAAGTTCAATGTTTAATTATTTCTCAATGGCATATGATGGAGATTATTATCTTATAAAGTCATACTTCTACTTACGAAATTCATTGGTTCCAGAACTTTTTTCGGAACTTAAAAATTTTGTAAGTAGAGCAGTACAGTGGTGCCTCGACATACGAGTGAGCCGACATACGAGCAATTCGAGATCCGAGTAAAATTTCAGGCAAATATTTATCTTGAGATACGAGGCAAATTTTGATATAAGAGCAGACAGCGGACACGTGATGCTGCTCATAAGAACATCATGGGCACTGTCTTTCTCCCCGCAACTCCCTCGTGTAATGTCTCTGGTCGCAACTCCCTCGTGTAATGTCTCTGCGAGCACTGGGCGGAGTGTTGCATTTTTTCAGTGTTTTTTTTCCCCGTTAGTCAGTGCAAATGGCGTATATACTACTTCTCGTTGGCAAGTGTTCGTGCGTTATCCTATTGTGAGGACATTTGTGTGCATCATTTTGGGAATATTTTGAAGGGAATACAAACTCAAACAACCCTCGATATTGACTGAAAGTCAGTGTGGAAGCGGGGCAAAAAGAGCCAACCCGGGAGAAGAAAGGTATCAAAATGTCAAACAAAATTTGAATTAAGTTTAGTGTTAGGTTCGATTAAACTTATTTTTGAGTGTCTGCATTGTAATCCAAGTTCATTTATATTTGTTTATGTTATGTTACGAGCAATGTTCCCTCTAAGCTGCACGCGTGCGCAATTGCGCACTACTCTCATCTTCTCCGCGCACAGCAATCATATGAAGCGCACAAAATAAAATCCAACCTGAAATGTAAAAAAAATAACACATTACAGTTTTTCTGTGCCATTTTGCAACGCAACTCTGAGAGTTACAACCTGTAACTGATAAAAGACAACAAACGGCCAATAACGGATAACACTATGACTAACACTGTGTCCAGCCAATGATATGAAGCGGTTCAGGTCACGTGTGTTTACTTCCGCGGCATGCTGTCAATGACAAACGACAAGACACGGCACGCTACAACTAACACTGTGTCCAGCCAATGATATGGTGCGGTTCACGTCACGTGTGTTTCTTCCGTGGAATGTTAACGACATTGATTGGCTGCGTGAGATTCGCACAGGTTCCTCTGATTCGCAGGTGATCATATAGCTAACAGTTCGGTGGAGCTGCTGCCAAGCCTTTATCGTGGCGAAAGGAGCAAAAGTAAAAAAGAAATGCGGTTCTTATAAGATGGAATGCCTGTCGGAGTATGTGCAAATAGAAGAAAACCCACGCAGCCCAGGGAGTATATGCAAATTCAACACAGGTGGACCGACCTGGATTTGAACCCAGGACCCCAGAGCTGTGAGGCCAACGCGCAAACCACTTATCCGCCGGGCCGCCCATTCATAGATATTAATCATTACATTTTATTATTACTAAATCATTTATGTGTAGTAGACATGCCCCTGCTAATGGCAGGTGTGATACTGGTGTGTGCAAATAGCGAGCAATTATGATGTGGCTCACACTGGTCCTCAGTGTGCTTGAAGAGGTTATCTATATGCCCAGGCAAATGAAAAATTAGAGGCAATCTTGATCATTACTACATTTTATTATGACTATTTCATTTATGGATAGTATACATGCACCTGCTTATGGCAGGTGTGATACTGCTGTGTGCCCATAGCGAGCACTTATGCTGCTGCTCACACTGGTCCTCAGTGTGCTCAGGGTGGTTGTCTGTATGCCCAGACATGTGAAAAATTAGAGGGAACATGGTTACGAGCGTATTGCCGTGCAAAAAGTCCCCCCTCTCCCTCCCCTCTCTGTGTCCGTCTCTCTATCTCTCTCCCCCCTTCGAAATCCGTATAATTTCAGTACTACTATTAAACAAATTTTAGTCATATTAAACCACTAGTTATGTGTTACTTTGTTAATAGATGGCGAATTAGAACAAATAAAACATTTTTTCAAATCCAATATCCTGTTTTTGGTGTTTTTTCAGAGGGTTAGAACGAATTAATTTGTTTTTAGTTCATTTCAATGGGAAACGTTCGTTTGAGTTACGAGAAAATTGACATACGAACTCGGTCCCGGAACAAATTAAGCAAATTAAGTGGGTGAAGGTTTTCATTCCAACCCATAAAGATGACACCTTTACACCAATCTGGTGTCCTACAAGTGCAATCAGTGGATTGCAGTCAGGTGCTTCTTGTTTTCTGCAGAAATCTCTAGGTTAAACTGTCTGTCCTGGATCGGTTGCACCAAAAACCTGCACCCGCAGCGGCCCTCGAGGACCGGTTTGACCACCCCTGAATTAAACCCTTTAAAATAGGTCAGTGTCCCAATTTTGTATGAAAGATATGAGAAACACAAAAGGAGAGAAAATTACACGAACATTATTTATTAATGTCTTAAAATGAATATAAAGCATACAAAATCTATCTGTGTTGAAGCATGATATGCGCACGCGCATTTCCCTATGATCCGACGGTTTCAGAAAGCCGTTTCCTTTGTAGAACATTTTAGACTTTTACGTGTGCCGTATGTGTGTGTGTGCCGCATTGCATTTGTACCGGTTTTATCGCTTAATAAGGGGAATTGCAATCATTAATAAGGGGAGCATTTAGCCGAGGTGGACAGGGCATGATATGCGGATGCGTATTCCCCTTTGACCCGTCTGCGTCAGAAAGCTGTGTATTTTGTAGTACATTTTAGACTTTTACGTGTGCCCTATGTGAGTAATTATATGCCCTATGTGTGTATATGTAATGCATTGCATTTCTATGTTTTTTATCGTTTAATAAGGGGAATTGCAATCATTAATAAGGGGAGCATTTAGCCGAGGTGGAAAGGACATGATATGCGCATTCCCTTTGACCCGTGCACGTCAGAATCCGTCCACTTTGTAGTACATTTTAGAGTTTTATATTGAGGATAAAGCGGTTCAGAAAATGAATGAATGTGAATGAAAAGTGTACCCAATGTGCCTTGTGTGTATGTATGTGTAAATATGTACCATGTTGCATTTGTACGGTTTTCTCGCTTAAGGGGAATTGCAATGATTAATAAAGGGAACATTTAAGTGAGGTTGACAGGTATATAAGAGAGAATTTTGAAACATGGGTGGTGGTTTTTGGGACACAGCCAATGAGAGCCCAGTAGAGTGTAGCGAGGTTCTAAAGTGAGAATGAATGGCTCCGCGACAATATTTTCAAAATAAAATATCATATAAGGAAATGCAGTTACTATTGGGGGGATGTAAACGAAAAGCTACTTGTGAAAAAAAAATCACCAATATTACGACATCCACGAGGTCAAAACAAAAACTATAACCTGAGGGGTTCTAATGTATGTGAAACGCATTTACTTCTTCCTTGTACCTCTGACAGTGTAATGCCACTCTCCTTTACTCAAGCATAGGCATGTAATTGAGGTGGAGAGGTCGCACAAACTGAAGACATGAGGTGCATAATAAACAACATTTTGCTACCTTAAACAGGTGTGATCCTGTCACACAAAGGACATGCAGCAAGAAAACAGGGCATGGCCTCACTTTCTCTTATCAGACCAGCAGTGAGTAAACAGTGACAACAAAGCTAATTAGACCAGTCACGCCTCAGCGAGGGCGACATGCTGCAGTTACTGATTTCCTGTCCTCTAGGTAGCAGTCAGAACATCACTCATTAAGCACTAATGTCTATTTTACCTCCTATAATTGCAAAAAGATTTGAATGATGGCTTTCATTTCCTGTCACTATGATGAAAGAGGCTATTTGAATCATGTTCACGGTGAGCATGCAGTGGAGAGCAAAGAATAGACTATGTTATCATTTATGATCGATAAAAATGAAAGACTGATTTCAATTAAAAGAAAAGGGTTATTATATACTTCATTAAATCCAAACAAACTTGGGGGGGAAAGTAGGGTGCGTTTGTGCAACAAAAGACTATTCTTTCTGTACTTTAAGTTTGAAAGATAAGGAATTCATAAGATCCTTGACCTAGTGAGACAACCTAAATTAAAAACATTTGGCTTTATGGTTCATAATGGTGAAGGTCAAGAATTGGATCCTTTAACAGTAATCCCTCAAATAATGCGGTTAATATAGACCAGACAAGGCCGCGATAATTGAAAAAAGTAGGGTCACCCCTATTCTAACTACCTTTTCTTTTCTTCAGTGCTGAGTCCTAGTAGCAAGAGTGGCTTCCACTTACGAGTTTCAGCGTGGATTTTTATGAACTTAAAAAAATAAAAAAATAATAGCAGAAAATAATTGCGAAGAGAATCCGCGATAAGTGAAGTCGCGATAATCGAGGGAAGACTAGATACCTCTAGTCTAGTAGCACCATTCATTAAATTTTGTACCTCTTATCCTCACAATTTCCAAATGTAAATCGCAATGGCAAGGTGTACCTACAAATGTGTGTCTGTAAATTGCGCTAATACATGTACACCTTCCAAGTGGCAATTGTGATTTTATGAATTAGTTTTTATGATGTAGGTGAGTGAGCCATTGCAACTAAATGGTTCAGTAAGATTGACTTATTGAATTGGAATTGAATTGAATTAAAAGCTTTATTGTCATTGTACATAAATACAGTAATCCTTCAAATATCGCGATTAATGTAGACAAGACATGGCCGCGATAAAGGAAAAACCACGAAGTAGGATCACCCCATTATTATTACCACAATAGATGTTTTCGCGCCTATACAGAAAGACAAGTACACAAGGACAATTATTAAAAAGTGTATATTTAATAAATATTACAGTTATAAGCATAATTTAATATAAGCATATAAAAAGACTGTAATGTATTCATATCTAAATACGCTAATGTATATATATACAAAATTAAATACTTTAAATACTGTGCTCACAGTAAAAAAAGTTCCTCTCCGCTTGATATAAATAAAAAAAAACAGATTAATGAGAGTTTTAGTGCTTGAAGAGAAGCCCTCTTTCGGCGAGGTACAGCTTCTCGTTCAGGATGAAACAGTTTGTGAAGGGTTTTTTCTGATCCAGGCTTTCCGGTTCCTCATCCAGTATATAGGCACCAAGCCTTTGTTATTAGTTGTATTAATTTCATGTTGTCTTCTTGTGGCCATGTCTGGTCTACATTATCCACAATATTCAAGGGATTACTGTACTCACCAGACTAAGCGTGGGATGGAAACATGGCAGGTAACAAAATGACCCAAAAACATCATTGTCTGTTATAAACTAAACGGAATACTGTTATACAATTAGACTGGCTTGTGATATGAAGGTGTCAATTTGTTGTTCATCTCATAATATGACATGATCATATTGGTTCACAGTCATGATGGTCGTCCGATGGAAACAACGACCAAGGATTCTTTTGCTTATTTCATTTGACAATTTTCTGCAGAGACAAGATTCCAAATAACAGTACGCCAAATTCAGGCTGGAGGCCAACAGAGACTTTCTCCAGATAACAGATTGCATGGTAATTTCAGAGAAAACGACGAGCCAAGCCTGATGTAAAAATGAAAGGACACAGAAGAAATACCCATCAGTGTCCACTAATATTCTCTGGGGCAGCTGTTGTGGCTGCCATTGCCTCGTGCAGTTTAGCAACGTATGCCCCTAGCAAATTATTAAAATTGTTGACTTTGGCCATAGCTTTCTCATAGACATTAATAAGATCGTTTCGTTTAAGTAAGAATTTTAGTTTAGTATTTTAATAATGAACATGCAGAGAGCCTCTTTGTCCAAAACTTCCTTTGCCTTTCCCCCAAACTAAATCCTAATTATAACTTTTAATTTTCACTCTAGATAACATGACTAAGCTCCCCTCTTTCTCTCTTTTTCCGTATTTGGTCTCCAGATTGCTCTGGAAAAATTAGACCTTCAGCGTTGTACGATACCAAGTATTGAGGTAGTCACTTGGGGGAAGTGTAAGATATATAGATATCTCTTTATATGTTCGTTAAAAAAAGAAAATCTGGCGGCACGGCGACTTAAGTGGTTAGCACGTCGGCCTCACAGCTCTGGGGTCCTGGGTTCAAATCCAGGTCTGTCCACCTGTGTGGAGTTTGCATGTTCTTCCCGGGCCTGCGTGGCTTTTCTCTGGGTACTCCAGTTTCCTCCCACATTCCAAAAACATGTATGGTAGGCTGATTGGACACTCTGAATTGCCCCTAGGTATACGTGTGCGAGTGAGTGGTTGTCTGTGTCCTCTTGCCCTGTGATTTTTTTTCCTTCTACTCTAATCATTTGCTTGTATTGTATGTCATTAAGAGCTTCCACATTCAGACTGGGGAAAATATTGAAATAGAAACTATCATGATAACATTTCACACTGACATGGTGACCTTGAGAACACTCAGCTCATCAGGTTGGTCACTGAAAACACACACCCCTCAGTTACCCATTTCATCTGTAGCTGTTTTGCGCTAATTTGACCAGCCGGAATGGAGCATCATTCCTCAGCCACGCGGTAGTAGTGTCACTGAAACCCAAGTTTGGACCTCCAGAGTCACCTGCATTAAAGTTAGCAATAAATAAACCATGAGCAGAGCAATACAGACCACTTGAGCTATTTTCGACTCCACTCGGTCCAAAATGGCTTTATAAAAAGCCTAGGCAAATAGAGCGTGCTTGAGCAGCATTACTGATCCGTCTAGAAGCCAGCTGGAGTTGCGCTGTGGTTGTCCGACTTTTCCCTTTGGCTTTTATTGATGCCATTAGAGTTTTGAGGCATTTGAACTTGGGGGGTTATGCCAGCGCTCAATTGCTGATTCCATGTTATCACTATTCGGCGTCATCATCTAGGTCTTCCGGAAGACTCCAAATATATTTTTTTGGGGGGTTGGTATCATTGGTTGGCTGCACAGACACTCTCCTAATCAACAGATAGCTTGGCCTTTGTGAAGTCGAACGAAGCGACTGAGAGGCAAAGGCCATTTGTTGGACCGGCGCAGGTGGATTTTTCCACCTACTCCCTATTAGGGTGTCCAGTCCAAGCGTGGACACTTTTGAAGTATTTCTAATTCAAACTGGGACAAGTAGTTATCAATCGACCTTTTTTTTCACACAACACACATTCCCTTTCTGTGTAATAACTTTGGGGTGAGGTAATACATACCTGTCAACTTGTATGTTTTATACGTATTTTATAAGTTTTTTTACCATTTCAAATCATGTACGCCGTACACCGACTTTTGTACGGGGAAAAAAAAAATCGCCAATATTTATGAAAACCGATCTCAACAAGACCGTTTTGGCTAAAATCCAGATAGTCTCGTAGGCTGGTAGCCAACGACGCTACTGTCATCGAGCGTTACTATTGTCACGGTATACCAGCAAAAATTATCCTCAATCGTATGTATTTTTTTAGCGGTGCGTACGGCAATATCGATAAAGGATGACATGCGCATGCTTAGATATACGGTTTTTTGGGGGTTTGTAAGGGGAATCATAATCATTTATAAGGTCAGTAATCGGCAGAGGTTGACAGGTATGGCTAATATGAAAAGATGTTTGGGTGGTGATCTGCCTCCTACTGGCTGACTGAAGGTAAGTGAAAGACAGTGAGAGGTAAGTGATCCGCTCGGGGGGGTGATGCGATGTATCCATAACGGCAGAATGCCAAATTTCAAGTCCGAAACTATCACTTATTTAGGTCTTTTGCCGAGAAAACGCACCTTATGGAGAAGCACTACCAATTTCGTCATACACAGTTTCTGGGTGTGATGACAATTAGGCTTTTGTTGTTGATGATGACGACAGGGCCTATGTCCGATTATTATTTAAGACTTTTCGTGTTTGTTTAACCAATAAGCACGGACAATTGAATAGAATAAGTAATGTCAGTCTTTACTGAGTTCAAATTTTAAAACACGCTGTAAATTGGTGATGCGACTGGTTAGCATGTCGGCCTCACAGCTCTGGGGTCCTGGGTTCAAACGTCCACCCGTGTGGAGTTTGCATGTTCTCCCCGTGCCTGCGTGGGTGTCCTCCGCCTCTGGCTGGGATAGGCTCCAGCACCCCCGCGACCCTAATGAGGATAAAGCGGTTCAGAAAATGACATGAGATGAGATGGTACATTCAAATTTAAGCTCCTGCTGTATTTAATAGTCCCAGTGCTGACGGATGTCTTTACTGCATAAGATTACTTTCTTTTATGAGCCCTGAGTATTCACCTGCTGATGTAGGTAATGTGTTAGCTTCCTCTGCTGGTGGTCAGCACAAATAATCAAAGTTAAGCATTCTGCCAAATATGACTTTAATACACCGCATGTTCATTTGTTTATCATCATAGTGATCTGGGGAAATGTGGATTTACAATGTGCTGTCAATCACATCCTGAGCTAGTCATGTGCATTGATTTTGTTTTCTTGCTATGTTGCGAGAAATTTTCTTAACAAACTCACTTTTGAAATGGAATGGTTGTTGAACCATTGTTTTATTGGCGTCCAATAACAAAAAAATATACGTATTAACTAGTTATTTTTTCCCCTAAAATTGAAAAGGTGGAAGTACGTCTTTCATCAACCCGTGCCCACGTGACCACTTTTTGATTTAAGCAACAAAGGGTATTTGAGAGGAAAGAAATATAAGCTGAAAAACTGCTTCAGGTAAGACCCCTCTCCTCTGCTTCTGTGTTTGGTACAAAAGTAATTTACTGCAGAGCAGCGCTCTCTTCAAAGAACATTAGAGCGGATCTATCACACTAGGCAGGGTGCCAGCATACGTGCATGTTTATTACATGAAATATCCATTCATCTCTAATGACGTGAAATGGTTAATGTTAGAATTATTATGGAATATTCTATATGTGTTGTAAGCATTTTTCAATAAGTAGTAAGGCTATAAATCAAGTCATGGGAAGATGGACTTTTTCCTGCACAGTCTACTCCTCAAGGGCAAAGAAAAAGAGGTCACGGCGTTACGGACACTTCTACCAAATGTTATGACGAGACTCCACCAGCAGATTTGAAAATACGGCTTTGCTTACAGTATAATACTGCTTTGTTTACCTTGAAAGCATTCCTCACACTGTTGTTTTTCTAACCAGCGAGAGTGTTATTGTACTGATTACATAACCATGTTTTTCGAATGTCGCGATTAAATACAAGGATTCAGTTACTGCAATTCAGAATGCACTGGGGGCTAAGACGACGTCACATTGCATCTCCTTCGAAGTTGTAAGCAGAATTTGTTGAAAGATGTTTTTCCTTTTTTAATTAAATATTACTAATAATGATT
This sequence comes from Stigmatopora argus, assembly GCF_051989625.1. NCBI lineage: Eukaryota > Metazoa > Chordata > Actinopteri > Syngnathiformes > Syngnathidae > Stigmatopora > Stigmatopora argus. The sequence continues at coordinate 3,739,595 of NC_135387.1, read as the reverse complement.
TAAAAGGTTTGAATCATTATTCCAACAGTTAAAGGGGCTTCAAAGAAAGTTAATAAAAAGGGGTTATTTTATGTAAAAATACAAATTAACATTTCTACACGACAAGGATAAGCGGTACGGAAAATTAATAAATGAACAAGTAAGTTAACCATTTGTTGGGACTGATTTAAACTAATTGGGTGCCATTGACGGTTTAGAGGTCCAGTCCATGTTGAGCGAGCGGTCTGGGAGCAATCATATAAGTGATGATTCGATTGCTGCCATCCCCCTAATCGAATTGAATATCTATTGCCATGAATGGCGCTGAAAGAGGAGCATTCACTGTCAGGCTTCCCATTTGAAATACGTACATCTGAAAATAAAATAAACATGAGACTAAGTAACTTTTTTTTATTTTTATTGATTTATCATTTTATCTAATACATAATGAATAGCAAGAATATATATTGCACTTGGACATCATTCATATACCAAGTGTTCATAGTGTAGCCTCCATTTATATCGACTTTATCAGAGTAATTTCTTTTTTTTTTTAAATGACCAAAAATAGTCACATCCTCTCTCATCTCTCATCTCCCGCTTCATCTAAAGTCGGGTCATGGGCGCAGCAGCTTCAGCAGGGAGGCCCAGACTTCCCTCTCCCCAGCCACTTCATCCAACTTTTTTTCAAGAAGGCGCCGTCAGGTGGCAGTAGCTCTGTCCACTCTTATTTGTTTTTCGTGTTTTCTATCTTTTTTAACTACATTTTAATATTTCTTTCAGCAGAAAGAGCAACACTTCAATGCCGCTGGAAATCATTCCATCTATTATTATGGGGAAAGTGAGATCCCTGTCCGATAAGATGGAAGAGCTGTCGGCGCTTACTACTGCAACCAAGATGGCGCCGCTCAAGTAGCAGCCGGTAGCGGTATCTTAGTGGTAGCAACCTCTGTGACTTGTCGCGTGGCTTGGTTTCTTGTGCTAGTCCTAGACGTCTTTGGAGCCGTTCAGCCGTGCCTCCGCTGTCATGCACGAGGGATCAGCTGTGAGCATTGGACGATAGTGCCAGGAGAAGAGGCAATGCTCCAGACCAAGTATTCCATCATTGTTATGGGAGCGTGAGATCTGTCCCCGGTCAGATGGAGGAGCTGCCGGTGCTTGCTGGGCTGCTTGTGTGCTTTGAAGCCCCCCACCGACCTCTCCACTGCTGATAGGACAGCTTAGGATCTTCCTAGGCAAGGAAGATGACCTTTAAAACCTCCAGACTACTGAGGGACGGTGCGGATCAGCTTGAAAGAGTGATTATGCATATCTAACCTCAGTCTCAGTCTGCAGAAGGTCCCCACCTTGTGGACTTCCTGTGTGTGGCTCCAGTTTTTTTTACCTAGGTCTACAATGTCTTGTGTGTCTGTCTTGCTACTGCAACCAAGGAAATTTCCCGAATACGGGATGAAATAAAATTCTAATCTAATCTAGTCTCCTCAGCCTGTGCGAGGTCGACCCTGTGGCCTCCTCCCCATGGGACATGCCCGGAACACCTCCCGAGTGAGGCGTCCAGGGGGCATCCTGATCAGATGCCCGACCCTACTCATCCAGCTCTTCTCAAGGCGAAAGAGCAGGGGCTCTACTCTGAGCCCCTCCCGGATGACCGTGCTTCTCACCTTATCTCTAAGAGAGAGTCCGGACATCCTGCAGAGAAAATTCATTTCAGCCGATTGGATCCGGATCTTGTTATTTTGGTCACGACCCACAGATCGCGACCATAGATGAGGGTGGGAACGTAGATCGACCGGTAAATAGAGAGCCTCGCCTTTTGGCTCAGCTCCTTCTTCACCACGACGGACCGGTGCATAGTCCGCATCCCTGCAGACCCTGCACCGATCTGCCTGTTGATCTTCCGTTCCAATCTTCCCACTCGGGTTTTGATCATGGGGGGCGTTCTTCCCAATCACTCCGCTCCAGGTCTCGCTGTCATTGTCCACGTGAGCATTGAAGTCCCGCAGCAGATCAAGGGAGTCCCCCGAAGGAGCACTCTCCAGCACCCCCTCCAAGGACTCCAAAATGGGCGGGTACTCTGAACTGCTGTTTGGTGCATACGCACAAACAACAGTCAGATTCCGTCTCCCAGCCGAAGACGGGGGGATGCTACCCTCTCGTCCACCAGGCTAAAACCCAACATACAGGCACCGAGCTGGGGGGCAATAAGTATGCCCACAACCGCTCGGCGTCTATCACCGTGAGCAACTCCTGAATGGAAGAGTGTCCAACCCTCCCTTGAGAGGACTGGTACCTGACCGGAATCCAAGCTGTGCGTAGAGGTGATTCTGACTACGTTGAGCCGGAATGTCTCAACCTCACGCACTAGCTCAGGCTCTTTCCCAACCATGAGGTGACAGTCCACGTCCCAAGAGCCAGTTTATGCAGCCTGGGATCAGACCGCCAAGGATCCCTCCGTTGGTTGCCGCCCTACCAGGGACACAAGGCCCCAGACAACGTAGCTCCAAGGATCATTGGGACAAACAAACCCCACCACCACAATAAGGTGATGACTCATCGGGGGTCACTTGTCCTATAAATTAGTCAGGGTTTTTATTTCATTGTGTTATACATTTGCATGAAACAAAGTATTGCTATGCAAGAACGCTTTGCGTTAGTTATGTGCACATTATTATCATACTTGCAATGAAGTATAAGCTTTGTTCCTGAAAGCCTTGTTTATTCTAAACAAAGAGGTGCCAGGACGCCTCGGACTACTCACGCCCAAGTCAAGGCTGACTCAAGGACCTGCAGTGAGCACTCCACCCTCCTCATCTGCACCCCACCACGGACGGTCCAAGAGGCTTCCTGACCCTTCAGTACTCATTTGTTTTGACTTTTATGAATATGTTTTGGTTCACGTTTTAGGCTAAATATTCATTTCACATGCACGCACATAGATAAACAAACTGAGACGTCTCAATTTTGTAATCTACCCTTCCCTTTAGAGTTGAGATTTTAATGTAGTCAGGGCCACCGAATGTAATAAAGCGACAAAAGAGAAGTGTAAGGTCAGAACGGAGTTGGGGATCTGTCCTCAACGGTCGTCCTCTTTGCAAGTGAAAATCCAAGTGTCTTTCCTCTTTATTTCTGCCTGTTTTTGTTAATGTCCAATGGTGAATCTAATACTAATCTAACTTGATATTTAAAAAGTATTTTATAATTTGCAATTTCAAGACCCAATCTTCGGGCTGATGACTTTAGGTTATCTTGAAGAATTTGAAGGTAATCCTCCTTCTTCATTATCCCATTTACTCTCTGTAAAGCACCAGTTCCATTGGCAGCAAAACAACCCCACAGCACAATACTACCATCACCGTGCTTGATGGTAGGCATGGTGTACTTGGGGTTAAAGGCCTCAGCTTTTCTCCTCCAAACATATTGCTGGGCATTGTGGCCAAACAGCTCGATTTTTGTTTCATCTGTCAACAGAACTTTCCTCCAGAAGGTCTTATCTTTGTCCATGTGATCAGCAGCAAACTTCAGTCGAGCCTTAAGGTGCCTCTTTTGGAGCAAGGGCTTCCTTCTTGCACGGCACCCTCTCAGTCCATGGAGATGCAAAACACGCTTGACTGTGGACACTGACACCTGTGTTCCAGCAGCTTCTAATTCAGGGCAGATCTGCTTTTTGGTGATTCTCGGTTGAATCTTCACCCTCCTGACCAATTTTCTCTCAGCAGCAGGTGATAGCCTGCGTTTTCTTCCTGATCGTGGCAGTGACAAAACAGTGCCATGCACTTTATACTTACAAACAATTGTTTGCACTGTTGCTCTTGGGACCTGCAGCTGCTTTGAAATGGCTCCAAGTGACTTTCCTGACCTGTTCAAGTCAAGGATTTGCTTTTTCAGATCCATGCTGAGCTCCTTTGACTTTTCCATTGTAGCGTTTGTGGGCGTTTGCATCCAATGAGGCCTATTTAAATGGCCTCAGAGAAGTCACCAGCTGTAGTCACTCATAATCACTCACAAGAAGTTAAGAGGCCATGCTATGAAGCTCATTTCACTGACACAACATTCTAAGTCACCAAAATTGCTAATTCGTGTTGCTGTATGTATATTTTTGACCCAGCAGATTTGATCACTTTTTCTGTTAACCCATAATAAAGTCATAGAAGAACCAAACTTCATGAATGTTTTTTGTAACAAAGAAGTATCTGTTCCAATCACTCTATCAGAGAAAAATCAGAGTTGTAGAAATAACTGGAAACTCAAGAGAGCCATGACCTAATGTTCTTCACAAGTATATGTAAACTTTTGACCACGACTGTATATGCCGTGTGTGTATATGTATATATATGCACCCTAATCTTGATTAACAAAAGCAAAAGCTTTATTCATAAAGGTTCTTAATGTGATTTGTGGACATAAATAATTGAATTAGAGTTTTGTGACAAGTGGCATTGCTCAGGCACTGTGCGTATTATAAATAATTGATTATTGGATAAAGGAAGGTTCGCTTAGCTACATTGAAAGGTCTTTCTCTTATGTTATTCATGTGTATTTCATCTTCAAGATTCCCTCCTGTTATTAATGTATACACTCCAGAAATGCACTAGTGCTTATATAATGCCATTACCAGAATAAGAGACCATTCTATTCTTTGGTGTAATCATCGTCAAACATACCACTTTGAAATCTTCCGTCCTGCACTCGGTGCCATGGAAGTGACAAGACAAAACCATGTCATGGATGTCATGGCCAGTACGGTCATAGAATTCCAGCATGTTGAAAGGTCGTGGCTTGAAGTTGTGAAAGTCAGCTTTGACCTTCAGGCTCTCCAAAACGCTCTCCTCCACAAGATGGATGTCTCGAATCTCGTACCTTCACAAAGAGTTGTTGGTTGGGGGGAGATGTTAAATGGTATACCATCCCTTAACATTCATTAACACGTTCAATGCCACTTTTCATCCATTTGGATTAAAATAAGTTTATCATTAGTAGACATCCAATCCATTTGAAGTCGGAAGCTCGGCAGCGAATAAATGAAGCAACCCACTTCAAATAGATTGAACTTCTAGCGCTGCTAATGACAGCTTTAATTAAAAGATGGAAAGTAAAGTATGCATATTAGGGTTATAACATTTGAACTTTTTTTTCCAAAATCAAAGTTATGCATCATGGTTGGATTACGTTTTTGGTAATAGTGAAAAAATCCATTTTGAACACATTTAAAAAGGTCCCCTGAAAAAAAAGTCTAAAAGTCAGGAACCTTTTTGACGGAGAGAGCCATAAACAATTCATATTTTGAAATATTATTATTTGAGAGGCATACTTAGGATTTCAAAGTGAAAATACATGAGCGTGTTTCCATTTTTTAGTGATTTCACCACTTTTAAAATAGAAAAAGTCTCTGAATTCTTTTGATGACATTTTAACATTTTTTCTAATCAATGAGTAGCAATGAGCGTATACATGAGGAAGAGTCTAATGAAAAAAATATGATCATAAAGGCGCTAGAAGCGGTGTCAACGCCACATCGCTGAAGTGACGCTCTTATTGGTGGGTAATATCCCTTAAATGCATTCCCTGTGAGGATCCAGTGTGTCGTAGTGAAAATACAGCCTTGTTTTGGCTCGCCAAATATCATATCAATTTCCATTTCTTTTGTAAATATCAATCTACATAATCGCAATGGGTGGCTGAGTGGCACATCAGCCTCACAGTTCTGGGCTCGATGGTTTGATCCCAGGTCAATTCTCACTGTGTGGAGTTTTCATGTTCTCCCTGGGCTTGCGTGGGTTTTCTCTGGGTACTCCAATTTCCTCCCACATCCCAAAAACATGCATGGTAGGCTGGTTGAACACTCTACATTTCTCCTAGCCATGAGTGTGGGCGTGAATGGTTGTCCGTCTACTGCAATTGGCTGGCCGCTGCTTCAAGGTGTCCCCCGTCTGGTGCCCATGGTTAGTTAGGATAGGCTACAGCGTACGACCCTTGTGAGGATAAGGGGTTCAATGGTGAGATGCAGAGCGATTGATTTTGAGGGCAAATGGTAGTCTGTCTTTCTGTGTGCACTACGACTGACTGACGACCAGTTTGGGGTGAAGTCCGCCTTTCGCCCAATGAAGGTTGGGATAGGCTCAAGCGACCACGATGTGGCCTCGAGGCATTTAAAATCATTGAATTGCTAAATTTGAACTGTTTTTTTAAACAAAAACAAATGTTTCCACAATAACCCAACTTTCATGCACGAATTATGTTTTAGTATTTTGTTTGACTGAGTCATTCCTCCCAATTTAAATGAATTGTAGGTCTATTCCTGTCAATGATTTGCAATGAGTTAAACGCTATGAAAACAAAAGACTAAGTTGGAGTTTTACTTGCGGCCACAACCAGACTGTATTTCTATTTTTTGTGACTTTATTTCATTTAACTTTTATATACATTTTATTAATGTCTACACAATTAGAGATCAGTAATAAAACTAATAGTTATGATTACCTTCATGTTGTGTCTTTGGTTGCGGCGCGAAATGGGACCCAGGAATGCAAGGAGTTGACATACGGACGGAGTGCTGGTGCACAAAATTAAAGACTTTAATAAGAACTAACTGAAAAAGCCATACAAACTTAGGACTTTCAACAATCAACAAAGAAAAAAAACTAACAGGGATAGCACATACGCCCAGTGACGGGGAGACGACATGACCAAATCAAAGCAATAATCCCACAACCAGACATACCAGAACACAAGGTATAAATCCACACAAGAGGCCTGATTACGAATCACACACACTTGGCCACATAAAGAAAGGGGAGCTCAGAGGGAGACGAGAGTTGAAAACACAATCACCCGGACAGCACACACAAGGGAAAATACGCACACATCCACCCAAATCCCCAACAAAACATGACAGATTACAAACATTTTACAAATTAATTATTCATTAATTTTCCATTCCATTTATCCTCATAAAGGGTTGTGGAGGTGCTGAAGCCTATCCCAGCCAACAATGGTAAGTAGGTGCGGGAGACCCTGAATTAGTTGGCAGCCAATCAAGGGGCACAAGGGGATGGATAACCATTCACAGATGCACACAACAAAACACAACATAACTCAAGCACGACATTACTCAAACATAATCTCAGCAATAAAATAAATAAAACAATACTCCGACAAGGGTTGGCGAAGAGGCGGAAATTAAATACATACAAGGGAAAACGCCCAAACCACAAAACCCCAACAAAACATTACAGCTGTATTGTCATAAACATATATTTTTTTTATGTATTTAAGTTTTGTGTCTGAATGCATTTATTTGTCCTGAAACCAAATTTGAAACGTATGTAATAGATGACAATGATTAAAAATCTCATCTCATCTCATTTTCTGAACCGCTTTAACCTCACATGGGTCGCGGGAGGTGCTGGAGCCTATCCCAGCTGACTTCGGGCCAGAGGCAGGGGACACCCTGAATTGGTGGCCAGCCAATTGCAGGGCACAAGGAGACAAACAACCATTCATGCTCACACTCATACCTAGGGGCAATTTAGAGTAGTGTTTCCCAACCTTTTTTTAGCTGCAGCACACTTTTTGCATTGAAACAATCTCAAGGCACACCACTATCTTAAAATCTTCTAATTTAAAACTATGTTGCCTATATTAACATTATGAAGTCATTCTCATCAAGGTTTTATTCACAGGGTTTAAGTCACCCCCCCCAAAAAAAATTATTCCTAACTCTATTTTTTTTCACACTCATCCAACATCATCAAAGTTGATATCCGCAGCCCCCGAACAGCTTTCATTTCGACTGATGTTAAAATACTTAATGCAACCTTTTTTAACCTTATTTTATTTTAATTTTTGGCTTTTTCTCCAGGCGGCCCGGTGGCGCGACCAGTTAGCGCGTCGGTCTCACAGCTCTGTGGTCCTGGGTTCAAATCCAGGTTACATCCACCTGTGTGGAGTTTACATGTTCTCCCCAGTCCTGTGTGGGTTTCCTCTAGGTACTCTGGTTTCCTCCCACATTCCAAAACCATGCACGGTAGACTGATTGGACACTCTAAATTGCCCCTAAGTATGGGTGTGTGTGCATGGTTGTCCGTCTCCTTGTGCCCTGCGATCGGCTGGCCACCGATTCAGGGTGTCCCCCTCCTCTGGCCCGGAGACAGATGGGATAGGCTTCAGCACCCCCCGCAACCCTAATGAGGCTAAAGCAGTTCAGAAAATGAGATGAGATGAGACTTTTTCTTCCAATATTACGCAAAAAGTAATGTGCTCACAGAGACTATGTCGGCAAAAGTTGATGCCCTTGAAACCGAACAACTGTTACGTCCATGGGAGGATGTCGATGCAAGGTACGAGGAATTAAGATCCAATCGCAGGAAAGCAGGCGAGGACGAGGGCAATTGTGCTCATAACCAAAACTTAAATAACATAGGCGGGATCTGACTAGGGAAACCACGGGGAATCGAGGAACGAGGTAACGTGGATACATGGCAAGGGAATTTAGGCAGACGATCCGACAATGACATTATAATCAGTGGGGTGTAAATAGACACAACAGGAACTAATTTTGAATCACACGCAGCTGTGCGGGTACAATGGCAAGGCAGGAGGGACAAACAAGAGTAGGGAAAAGGCAAACGGAAAAACAATAACAGGCTACTCCTAACAACAACTTCTGTTCACGTACTGTAAAAAACAGGAAAATGACTTAAATCTCGTAATATTACAATTCCCCCTGGAATCTTGTTATAGTACGATCTATGATTTCATATTTCAATTTTAGCCTCGTAATAGTTCGATTTTAATCTCCTAATATTGAGATTTCTGTCTTGGAGTATTACGATGTATGACTAATTTCCCGTGGCACACCTGAGCATCACTCACGGCACACCAGTATGCCGCGGCAGAGACCGGAGTACCCGGAGGAAACCCACACAGGCCTGGGAGAACATGCAAACTCCACACAGATGCACATTACCTGGATTTGAACCCAGGATATTAGGCCGACGCGCTAAACACTCGCCCCACCGGGCCGCCACAATTATATATATATATATATTTTGGAATTTTTGAATGCTATTTGGAAAGCAAATATGCCGAGAGCAGACTTGAGATTTGCCAGGCGTGCATATGCAACGTGTTCATGTCCACATGGCAAAGTAAGTGCTGTCAGCCTACCTGTGGTTCAGCAGCGCTAGCAGTTCCCCGGCGTGATACAAGTCGTTGCGTGTCACTCGACTGAAGCGGAAGGCGTTCAGGTTACAAAAAGTGACCGCGGGGAACGTCATGGTCGGGGTGGCGACCTCGTCCAGTTTGGTGACGAGAGGATACTCCAGATAGAAAAGGATCCGGTTCACGCATACGAAGAGCAACGCGGAAAAGGAGGCGAAGAAGACGACCAGCCAAAGGCATCGTCTGAGGCAGAAGCGCCCGTAATTGAAAATGTGCGCGATGCCGTGCAAGGTGGACCGGTGGGCGAAAACTTCAATCGGCGGAGGAAGATCCGAAACTGCGTGCTCCGTATTCGCCTTGACGTCCATCGTGATGTAGCGAGCCAGCGAAAGCAGTTCAGTCGATCATTTCGTCATTCACCTGTGGCGTCCACCTGCACAGGTGCAGACACGCAGTAAAGTGTCCGCGGGGTCGACTCCACATGATCATGGTCACTGTTTCAGAAACGGGGAAAAAAATCCAGAAACGCACGTGAGATGGGCATTTCCCTCAAGATCACAAGTTACATAAACGCAGCAGGAAATCGGGATGCGATTTTTTTTAGGGTGGATTGTGTGTTAGGTCCTCAGAGAAGACGCAAATCCTTCAAGACATTTCATCTTATTTAAGATGATCTTGCAGCCAACACGGAGGTTGAGAACAGAGTGACGTGAGGATACTACAGAGTGATGACGCTTGCTAGTTGCGCTCGCTGCTGAGTGGTGAGATTGTGCGTGTATGTGCACACAGCAGAAAAGGGAAGGCAGGAAGTGGTTGATTTAACTCTTTGGCTCCCAGTGACGGCGAAAATTGGCCCCCGGTGATCGATGTGGACAAATCCCAACAATGTATTATATATACACCTCCCAAATTTAATTGGAATCATCCACCTACAACGGAAGATTAGCAATGTTTATCTCATCTCATCTCATTTTCTCAAGCGATTAACTCACTTGGGTGGCGGGGGGTGCTAGACGTTATCCCAGCTGACTTCGGGCCAGAGGCAGTGGACACACTGAATTGGTGGCACAAGGAGACAAACAACCATTCACGCTCACACTCATACCTAGGGGCAATTTAGAGTGTCCAATCAGCCTACCATGCATGTCTTTGGAATGTGGGAGATAACCGGAGTACCCGGAGAAAACCCATGCAGGCCCGGGGAGGACATGCAAACGCTACACAGGTGGACCGACCTGGATTTGAACTCAGGTCCCCCACTGTGAGGCCGACGCGCTAACGGTTAGCGGCTAACCCCTCATCCGCCGGGCCGCCCCAGCAATGTTAATTACACATTTAATTAATCTTAGAAATTATGCCTGAAAATTCAAAAAAAAAAAAAAATACGGCTCCAAACATGCGTATACACCTGACAGAATATACCTACTTATTTTAATTCTGATCCAGCCACGAATAACGGAGTGCACATTTTACTTAGAATCCTCCCCATACAGAAGAAGGGCGACAACAAGAACAAAATGAGTGAGTTAAGCAGTTTTCATTGCTTTCAATGCGGTCCTTGCATTTCATTTCTGCGGATGAGTGGTTAGCGTGTCGGCCTCCCAGCTCTGGGGACCTGGATTCAAATCCAGGTTGGTCCACTTGTGTGGAGTTTGCATGTTCTCCCCGGGCCGCTGTGGGTTTCCTCCGGGTACTCCAATTTCCTCTCACATTCCAAAAACATGCATGGTAGGCTGATTGGACACTCTAAGTTGCCCCTAGGTATGAGTGTGAGCGTGAATGGTTGTTTGTCTCTTTGTGCGCTGCAATTGGCTGGCCACCAATTCAGGGTGTTTCCCGCCTCTGACCCGGAGTCAGCTGGGATAGGCTCCAGTGCCCCCGCGACCCTGATGAGGATAAAGCGTTTCAGGAAATTCAATTCAATTCAATTCAATTCAATTTATTTGGCAAAAAAAAGCACTAGGCTAAGGGCCATGTAACAAGACACAAGAAATGTGCAACAAACGCGGTGTAGTCACTGGTTCACGGCCAAAAAGTCATCCAGAGCCCGCTTGAACTGGGCGACCGTCGGCTTCTCGACCACACCCTGCGGAAGCCGGTTCCAAGGACCGGCGATGCGCACTGAAAAAGCCGCCTTCCGCCGATTCAACCGGAACCCGCGAGGGTACAGCTTCCACGGATGACCCCTCAGACCACGATCAGGTGCGGGCGTGAAGAAGAGGTCGCGGGGCACGCTGTAGATGCCGTGGAGGATGTTGTAGGCCAGTATTAGGTCCCCTCGCAGACGCCTAGCCTCAAGGGTCGGCAGGTTGAGTCGCTGGCATCTTTCCTCGTAGGACAATAGCCTGAGGCCGCGGACCATCCTCGTTGCAAGCCTCTGGACCCGCTCCAGATGCTGGATGTCCTTGGCGAGGTACGGTGATGCGGCTTGGATCCCATACTCGAGAATGGGCCTCACCAGGGAAACATACAACGGAAGGAAGATGTCTGCTGTGATGACGGCAAAGGACCGGAACATTAGGAACAGAACTCCGCGAGCTTTGTTGGCTGCTTGGATGCATTGGGCCGTTGGTTTGAACGTGTCGTCGACAATGATGCCCAGATCTTTGCACCGTTGAGTTCGTTCCAGTTCCAGGCGTCCCGGTTCAAAGTCAAGAGGTGAATCAGGAGGAGCCCCAATAGCCAGATGACTGCATTTTCGTGATATTGAGCCGCAGGTCCCACAGGTTCGACCAACTCCACACATGATGAAGGCACCTACGCAGGTCCTCGTAGTCGCTCCGGGGAGCAACGAGCTTCACATCATCGGCGAAGAGGAGAACCCGCTGGGAGATGTGCTCTGGCAGGTCGTTTACAAACACCACGAACAGCAGTGGTCCAAGAACGGAGCCTTGGGGGACACCGCTGGGGGCGTTGTGAGTCTCTGAAAGTATGCCATTGACTTGTACTTGAAAGGTGCGGCCAGCCAAAAACGCATCAATCCACCTCACGACCGCTGGGTGAATCGCATACGCTTCCAACTTGCGGAGTAGCAAGCGATGGTTGACCGAGTCAAACGCCTTGGCGAAGTCCAGGAAGACCAGGTCGGCAATTTGTGAATGAATGAATGAATGAAAAAGGATGCCCGTTTCCATTACACAAGGGAGCTATCCGCGGTGCTGCCGACTGTTCTCCCCCAAGCCTTCAGGTGGCAATAGAGACAACTTCTTATAATTTGGTTTAGCGGAAGCCGAGGAAGCACGTATACAAAGAAGAATGGCGTTCACTAACAGTGTGACTCGCGTACGTTGCATGGCTGTGCGCGCTGCTGTCAGCCTTCTGGCTGCAAGACAGCAACATGGCGTCTTCTGGCAGGCAACGAGGCAATTGATGGCGTCGACTGGAAACCGTAAGTTGCACAGCCGCCATGTCAAGTCGCATTAACTGCGAACTCTTGGCTGATCTGAGGTCTGCAAGAAACTCGTTTTTTTTTTCTCGTCCGCACAGGACGGATGTCCCTGGAATCCAATTCATGCATTGCGCGCCTTGTAGAGTAAAATTGACCGAATCAGATGTGGTAAACTTTTGTTTTAATGTAAAGATTCATATTTGAAATATAATAGTACTACTGCATGGCATCATACTACTTGGGCAAAAATTATTTTAATAATATATTTACATGAGAAAATTCCAAGCGAATTTGGTTAGTTTAGGTCATTTGTTGATCATTTCTATAATGGGAGTTTTTCAAAGTGATGATGAAAAATTATATGTGGAATATGAAGTTGCTCCGATAATGCCACACTTTGCCATATTAGCTAGTCCAAGCACTTTGCCTCAATTGTCAAAGGTCCAGGGCCAGGCACATTTCAAGTTCAAGAAGTTAATGTCATGAAGGTGATACTGAACATTTGATTTTAAAAAAAGACTTGGATGTGCCTTTAAACACTCTAATTGATCGTAATTTGGAACAAAAATAAATAGGCTTCATCATTGTGTTAATGGGCCAAATATTCACATTTTTCCCTTTAACCTTAGTTCTAATTAAACTTTATGAATGAAATTCGAGGTCCATTATGAGTCCCGTGAGCATTGTCAAATGCAAAAATTCAAAAAGATGAGTTCTGTTATTTTGTACCAGGCTCCCAACTAATATAAATGTGAGTGGACCTACCTAATGGTATTCCATTATTATTTACTTTTTAAAATTGTAAAAAAAAAAATAACAATGATTTTCACATTTCAATTTAAAATGACAAAATCAAAATATTGCCCTCAGCACATATTTTTGTTGCAATTTGACGTGCAATTTTTGATTTGCATGTATGTGGACAAGTTTTTAAAGTGATATACTTCCTAAGCAAATGACATTTCACTATGGATTTGACTGGGTTATTATGGACGTTATGGCCGTTTTGATTAGAGGAATTACTCATTCTTTTTGTTGGTTGTTTGACTGGTTAAGTGAGCAAAATATGTACTTTTGTTTCCAACAAAACCGCCTCTAAGATAATTCAATAACATTTAGAAATTTACTATCTGATTGGAATAATACCAACTAGCATGGAAAGATTGAAATGGAGAATGGAAAATTTTTAGGCTGCTAAACATGTTCCTATTCATCCAATTCTCAATGTATTTCTTTTCACGCAGAAGACTACATGCAAAATCATAATTTCTGTCAATGTAATAAGTTTGATCATAAAAAGGGTTAGGGTTGCTCTCTATAGGTTATCGGCTAGTTGTTTCATTTCCAGTTTTTCCCCTTGAGCCTAAAACATATTTTTCCCCAACTCTGTCATTTTCTTTTTGGGTATTTGTTGGACAAAATAATACATTTTTAATGAAATTCTTTATTAAAAAAAATACTCCTATTTCAAATCATCCTTCACATGTAAAAACAGTATTATAGTCCAGTTTGTGCGCAGATGTGCAGTTCCGCCTCGACGAGAGGACTGCCCACAGCAGTCTGGACCTCTTCAAGAAAGACACAGGCGTCATTTACCGTGTGCTGGGACTGGACCCCAGCCACGTGCAAGGCACCCCCGAACGTTTCCGAGACTGGGCAGTGGTGTTGGGTGACGAGAAGATCTCCGGGGGTCGCCATTACTGGGAGGTGACGGTGAAAAAGTCGCAGGAGTTTCGTGCGGGTGTGGCTGAAGCTCACATGTCTCGGGATGACTGTGTGGGCACCAGCACTTCCTCCTGGGTGTTCGGCTACGCTCAGCGCAAGTGGTTCACCATGACCAACAATAAGATGGTTCCTGTAACCCTGGTGGGCAAGGCGGACCGCGTGGGCATCCTGCTGGACTTTGAGGCGGGCCTACTGGGGTTGGTCGACATTGAGAAAGTCAAGGTTGTTCACATCATCAAGGCTCACTTCAAGACACCCCTGTGCCCTGCTTTTGGACTCTGGGACGGGGAGCTGCTCACACACTCGGGCCTGGATGAGCCAGAGTGCCTCAAAGGGCAGCTGTAGATAGGAATCCATGCAAAATAGTTATGTGACAGTGCCTTAAGTAGCCCATTTCACTCAAGTGGCAAAGGGTCCTAAACAAGCTCGTGTCTCACAGTTTGGGCTACTGTAGCTTTAGGTTAAAAAAATACTCGTATGTTACGGCAATTGTGCATTGTTATTCAAAATAAGACATTACTTGCATGACATTTGGTTGTTTTAGACAGGATTATGCTTAATTGTTTGGCAGTTAGCTATTAACCTTTTGGCTTCCAAATGGATTGGACCTCAATTGCTGTTTTGGATTATTTATGAAATGCATGAGACCAATGTGCCCTCTAAGCTGCGCGCGTGTGCAATTGCGCACTACTCTCGTCTTCTCTGCGCAGCAGCAATCATATGGCGCGCAGTAATTTTTTATTTTTTTATTTTTTTTATTTTATTTTTTTACCCCTTTCCCCATGATGGCGCCGTTTAAGCGGCAGCCAGTGGCAGTAGCTCTGTCCACTCTTATGTTTTTCGTGTTTTACAGCATGTTTTACATGAAAAATTAGAGGGAACATTGACATGCACCTGGTGTGCCCATAGCAAGCAATGATGATGTCGTGACCGGATGATTCGCATAAAGACGTTTTGCGGACCGACGTTTGACAGACGGACAGGTAGCCGAATGAACGTTCGTTCAAACAGCGTTTAATGATTAAATACAAATACTAGTATTTGTTAGTTTAATGATTAAATACAAATACTAGTATTTGTATTTAATAATTAAATGCTGTTTTCAGCTGGATTTGACCGAATTTGAGAGCATTTTGAGCCGTTTGACGAATGGACGTACAGACGCTCCCCTACTTACGAACGAGTTCGGTTCCGAGCGATTGTTCATAAGTTGAATTTGTTTGTAAGTTGATTCAGTGCTATATTTTGTATTATAATTTATGTTTAAGGCCTATATAAGTATATTGAAGGTTGATATAAGTGCATTTGTATGTTTAAGGCTTGTATAAGTAACACGCATTGGTTTGTACTGAAAAAAACATTTAATAAAATGGAGAATATGTACAGTACTGTATAGAGAGAGAGAGATTTATGTATTAGAAACTGGCCGAAAGAAGCGATCTAACGACGATTGCAGTTTACTTCTTTTTTTCATCATAAATGATGCGGTAGCACTGTATGGCATCATTCAATTGATTTGCAAACTTTGTGCAACGTTCAATATTTGGGTCCTGCTGCTCGATCTTTCTGTTTATAAATGGTACTGACGGTCGAACGATTCAAGTTGTACATATATGTGCAACGCTCACCACTCTCACGCGCATCAAGCTTCGTTATTATTGCCACTCGTTTCGAATGAAATGGCTTGCCTCTTCCTTGCAACTCCCTCAATAGAAGCATTTCGGTTTTTACCAACCATATTCAATGATGGATGCATGAGATATTTAATGATACAAATGAAAAAGGTTCTTTGCACACTGGAGATACATTCACGCACTTCCGCATTGCAACGAAGAAGAAGGTAGATGCTGGGTGAGCTGAGCTCTCACAGCGCCAGGCGTCGGTATTAGCGGCGGAAAGAAGTACTACTCTGAAAAAGGCGCGAAATACAAAATTGGACTTACGAACATTTTTTGACTTAAACGCAATTTGCAGACATGTTCGTATGTACCGT